>NW_022722325.1:597603-624310 GCF_011630105.1 Anneissia japonica | reverse complement strand
TACTTCTAAAAGTCGTGTATCATGCATAGGAACGTTGACGCCTGCAAGGTTTTTTTTAGTTTTACAGGCAGCGTGTGGACGAAATGCAGCTTACCAAAGAATTTTATTGGCTTCTATAAAAATTAGAACGTCAAATACTGAAAATCTATAAATAATACAATCTTTGGAAACAATGCTAAAATGTGTTTAAATATATATAGTCCATGGCTTTGCTGAAAATTTCTCCTCTACACTAATTTCTTCTTCTGTTTTCTATCTGATCTGCATTAAACACTGTCCTGATAATACTATTACTAAAATTTCAATCTATGCTGATCACACTCTTTTTGTGTCATACCTGGGTACACACAATAGATACACACTGCAAACATTCAATTATTTGGCAAGGGAAATATTTCCTTGTATTAATTTTTAAATAAATTAAAAATTTGCAATGACCACTCTATAAATGCTGCGAATTATTTTCTGATGAAGTGGCCAGTTTAGAGGAGGCCATTTCAGTAAATCTATTTTTTGATCGAGTAATAGTAAGCAATTGATTCTTCCTGGGGTTGAATGTAACTCACTAGGAAGATCCCCAAACAAAAATGGTTTATAGGTCACAGGTTAAGAAGGTTTGCATAATTTATACTTTAAGACCTCATCTAAATTAAGCTTCACAAAATGTCATATTTTTTTCCTATTTTCAGCCTTTTTGACCTTGAATCAAGTACCAACTGTCAAAATGATTATATAGAATTTCGTGACTCAGATGAAACAGGCCCATTGATTGGTCGGTTCTGTGGTAATTCAATTCCAACTAATGCCTCATCTACACAAAATCTTTGGATTAAGTTTGTCTCTGACGGATCAGGAACGGGTACCGGATTCATGGCTAATTATGCACAAAGTAAGACACTATGCAGCCTTCTCCAAACTTTGCTTTGTTTTTGGTCGGGTGGGGGGTAAGAAGTGGGTGGGTGCCCCTTTTTTTTATCCCTATTTCACATTAATGATTATGTATATGTATTGAAATATAGAATTGCAAAATTGAATATTAATGAATGGATGAGTTATCTCGATTTATTACATCGAATATATCCAGCCCAATTGTGCAACCGAATGAAAGGGTGACTGGCTGGCTTAATAGTCTGGTATTAACAGGCACCCAGCAACTGCGCAAATTAGTGGAAGGGTGCCTGGAGAGATAACAAGTAGTGATTGAATGGCTATCCCTGCATTTATATTTCCCTTACTGCTGATTTTTCAATATCAATGTTTTGTAATGGTTTACTTTTAACGTTTTTATTTGGTGAGATTTTAATAAGTAATAATTATAATTTCTCTTGAATACCTTAGGGACTACAAACGATTACATCGGACCCTCTGGCCAGTTTTCCAGCCCCTTCTATCCATCAAACTACCCTGATTCCGTTTCATTAAGATGGACTATTACTGTATCGCCTAGTGCTGTAATGCAGCTAAGATTTATAGATTTTGTACTTGAGGATTACCTGGGCATTTGTTACGATTATGTACAGGTATGTATACTGTATGAATTTGATTCAAATAAATTCAAGAATAATATTAAAAGTGGTTTACAGCAATTTTCGCTGGCGCTCATTTTATACAAATAATAAATATTTATGAGTACAACATCCAATCTGTCACTGAATAAAAGGTTGCACAAATTAGAAACATTCGTTACTTGTTTTATACGAGACATACTACATATACAAATTCACTGTTGTGTTGTTTCAAAAGGCCAGTATATACACCAACTGAGGTCTAGGTATACCCAGCCTAGGCCTATGCTAGGAATAGTCAAAGTTCAGGTTTGAGGTAATATATACACACATCTTCACTTTAAAGGTAGAATTTAAATATTTTATTGATTTTTAATGGTTGATTTGGCAATATTTTTTATCACAAATGGGCTTTACCCATTTCGAGAGTAAGGGCCTGTTTCTGCTGAGCAAAAAACCATGTGTTTTTAAACGGTTATTAAAACATGTGTTTTTTTCGCAGCAGAAACAGACCATAAAACAAAAACATGTTTAAGAATGCGTTCCAAAAATGTGTGTTTTAACACACATTCGTTATAGGGTTTGCACTCAAAAAACAAAATAAAAAGTTTTGTGGTACACTTTTCTGCTGCAACGCAATACCGTGTTATTCATGACCAATCGGTGACTCAAATTGACTTCTTCATTGGTTTGATCATTTGTGGGAAATTCGGGGTGAATAAAAAAATGAAACCAACAGGATTTTTCATACTTTTGCAGTGTGTTTATTTCTTTCGCAGCATGCGCTGTAGATCACAGGAAGTTTATGCCTTACTCTGATATGTATTATGAGGGTGGTAGGTGACCCATGCATTTTTCAAAACAGCTATACTAACACTGGTATATCCAATATTACTTCAGAGATACACATAATATTAAGAAAGTAAAGGTTAAAGGTTATGCATTTATACTGCGCAAAAACAAGTGAACAGATGTAATTGGAAAAACAAGGAAAGAAAACCAAGCCAGGACCCAAACAAAACAAATTCTTGTTCTCAACAGATATTTGATGGCTTAGACGAAAACTCTGCTCAATTATTAGAAGCTTGTGGTTCGACCATACCTAACACAGTCTATACAACAGGCAGTGTTGCTTCGGTGTACTTTGTATCAGATTATACCATTAATGAACGAGGTTTCTTGCTTGAATGGCAAGAAACAGGTTTTACACCTAGTACTCAAGGTAAATAACAAAAATGAAATAATAATAATAATAATAATACAGTACAGTTTATCTTGTAATCTATACAAAATACAATGGCAGCAAAAGCTGAAATACTCTAAAGCCCTGTCTATATCATCAATTTTTATTTGACAAAAAACTTGGTATGCCCATATATAGTCATGATGTGCCTATATATGGTAATGATATAATGTCATCATGACAATACCGTAAAATCTTCAATAGAATCTCTGGGCTTTTCCCTTTTTTTGTAACCTTTGCATGGGCTTCTTTTCAAGATAGGCTTCTTTTGAGATGGGCTTCTCTTTGAGGCTTCATTTTTAAAGAAAAGATGAGGGCTTCTTTCAAAATTAATACTGTAAATTTTGGGAATTACTACTATTAAACAATAGGTCCACTGCAAAAAATTTTCAACTATGAAATCCTGTTAAAAACAAGAAAATCATATGACTTATTTAAAGTAGCCTCGAATAGAAGCCCATGCCATCTTGATGGGCTTCTTTTGAGGCTACTTTTTCAAACTAAAGAGCGAACTTAATTTCAAAATTGGCTTCTTGAGATTCAGCCCATTGTGCTTCTATTCGAGTGTTATGGTATTTTGGCATGTCACAGGTTTTTGTCAAATAGAATTTGATAGATGTTAGTATCCTGGGTACGATGTTATAAACTATATTTAGTCGAGTCGCCGGCGACTACAGTAATCCCGGCAACCACATTTTGTTTTTGTAGCGGCCGCGGGTGGGAGGACAGATGGACACCCAGCAGGAAAAAAAAACAGCTAAACAAAGGGGAGAAAACTCCCTGAAGCTAACTGCCAACCAAGCCTAAGTTAATTAGTAGGTTTTAGTTTCATGGGACATCAACAACTTTTTTCAAAATGTCAAACTCAAAGAGCTCAATCACCAAGCTCATAGAGACTTTTTTGCATGATGCGTTACACAAATTCAACTATTATTCTTATTATTATTAATATTATTAATTATTAGTTTGGACACATATTCAGTACTTTCTTTTTTTTCCTCAGCCATGTGTAACTTTGATCTGCTGTCTGCAGATTCCAGCCAGACCTTGCAATCTCCTGGATATCCTAATGGATATGCAAATAATCTGCATTGTACCTGGCTAATCCATGCACCAGTTGGATCCACCGTGTACCTCAATTTCACAGCAATGCATGTGGAAACACATGCAAGTTGTGTTTGGGATTATGTTATGGTGTATGATGGTAGGTTGAATAATGTATTAGCTCTGGGCAATTATCTTGGGCTTTGTAATTTTTTGTTTGTTAAATTACCCATGTGCTACAGACTAGCTTAATAGTTTTAGTCCTATATATAGATGAATAAAGAAATTGTGTAATATAATATCTCTGACTGCATTTGAACCTGTGACCTCTCGTCACTGTCAAGGCGAGCATCATAACCATTAGACCACAGAGGTTTCATGGGTGAACAGATTCAAATGCCGCCAGATACACTCTATTACATAATAGGTACGGCTAGAAACAAATTATTGCATATAATATAAATTAAGAAAGCTGCTAACACTGTTAAATTATATATAAATCATCAAAGAAAGGTAAATACATTGTTCGAATAAAGATTTGATAATTAAGTTTCCCATTTGCAGAACCTTTAATTTGTGTAATATATTGTACAGGTGATTCTGAAAATGCACCCCAATTGGCCAAACTTTGTGGACGGGATGTCGGAAACCCTATCATCTCATCGGACAATACTCTGTTAATTGTTTTTCTGACAGATGCATATGTAAATGATACTGGATTTGAAGCTACTTACAAAACACGTATGTAAAAAATATCTCATCGTAATATGATTATAATTTTTTTTAAAGAAATGCCTTTTGTGCGCAGCTAATTCAAAGTCAATATACTGATCGTATTATCAATTAGCAACCAGTCACCGCTACAACCAATGTTTTGAATAAAATATATACATAAAGCAATTAAAGCAATTTAATATTGTCCAGTTATTTTGGACACTAGAAAATAGAAGCCTTAGGTGCCACCAATTTTCTTGATTTTCTTGACCTAATGTGCCCCTCTTAAAAAAAGTTACGAATCCGATTATCATTAGAATTGTATTACTATCCTAGCCCTTCAGGATTGGAGGGGTAAAAGAAGCACTTCCTACGATAAGAAGTTTAGGGAATTCCCGTCGCATCAAAGGGCCTGACAATTATCTTGCACTGAGGCCCTTTCGCACCTAGCTGCGCCGCTGGATATATTTATATAATAAATATTGTCCCTATAAAACCTTTAATGTAACTTAAAAGATAACAAAAACCTACGTCTTGCATGTGCACAGCTATGATTTTTGTTCCCATTGCAAATGTTGTTTAACTAACAAAAAGAGCAACATACTATAGTACTCTTCTAATAATAGCCTCATATTAGAGAATATTTGGTGAAAACTATAAATATATAAAATACACTGATAAGAATAAAATTAAATATATAATTTTAATCCACAATATATTCCCATTTTTTGAGAAACAAACATTATATTTATCAATGTTGTAGGTAAATTTGTGTCTGAATGCGATGTGTTTTTTCCAATGTTAAGATTGTGGTGGGAGACTCCGTGCTGATCAAGGCGTTCTGAAATCACCGGGATATCCAAGCAACTATCAGAACGGCTTAGATTGTCAGTGGCATATTGTTGTTAGCCCAGGCCGCACGATACAGACCTCGTTCAACGACTTCCAGCTGCAAAGCTCCTCAAACTGTGCCAACGATTTTGTACAAGTACGCATACAATTTTCAATGATAATAGACACGAAATGAGACTTATCGTTGGTGAAATCATATCGAGATATTCACCAAAATAGATCAAAGCCAACATTTTTTCAAAATTTTGATTTTTATGTTTTTGAATAACTTGATACTTATATTTTATAATTGTGTACTTTTTAAGTAGATTTTCTTACTAAAATCGTGTTCTGCCTATCTTCCGTAATTCTAGTCCTATTGTTTGTCAGGTTAGTTTATCTTTGAGGCCAGTTTTCTCAAAACCTGGTTCTCATACACCTAAACTTTAAATGCTAACATCTCTGGATCTATTTATCCTAGGGAAGCCATTCAAAAACCAAATTAAAGCTTTTCTAACGAGGAGACTCATTTTGTAGTGAGACCTCACATATATCATATTATTTGTTTCCCCAGTACAATAAATATATAATTATGTTGACTGGCAGGAATGCCGAAATGATTCTTATTGTGCTGTTATCACAGCACATGGCTAACAATACGTACACCTCATTCACTGACTTCCAGCTGTGAAGCTATGATTTTCAATGAAGATAAATAGTTTTGAAAAGATATATTCTATTGTCTCCAATCGAGAAACAAATTGAACACGATTACTGTTTGGCTATCCAGCATACTCCTATTATGAACTCTCAAAGTATTTATTGTAAAATCATGACCTAATGCACTCGAAAACAAACAATACTGAACTGAAGTACTACGTTTTCAGTGGAGTATCTTGGGGAGGAGGGACCTGTGTGTGAGCAACGGTCGCCATGAAAAATCGTGCTCAAATACTGTAGATAAAAATAACCTCCAATCACTTTGTTTATTTTGCAAGCTACCCCCACTCACCCGATCATCGAGCCCCCCTCCCCATTTTACTTTGAGTCTACGCCATTGTATGTTTGAAACAATACTAGTATGTTTGAATCACTGGATTTTGTTTATGTATAGCATCTTGTGCACATAGTTGTCTTGTAAAAAATATTGCTACCTAGACAATGATCAAGTTCATTAATAATAGTAATTCTTGGCCAATATGTGCATGAACAATGAATAATAATAGGTGAAAATCTCAGAGATATTAGTCTCAGTCTTGTAACTATGATATTAAATGGATATGTGTCACTTCACACTGGCTAATAACATTACTTGCCTAGTTCTTGGCAAAGGTATGACTTTGGTCAGACAGCACATACTTTAAATAAAACATTATGCACCATTTTATCAGGTGTATTTGAAGCAGCGCCACCAACATTAAATGGCTTGCAACTTTTCTCTGGGGACCATTCAGCAGAGCAGCAGTAACAGAAAACAAAAACACTGCACGTTTTATGCACTCCTATATTCTTTTTTTTTTTTGGTTTTGGCATTTGGTATTTAAAGATTTGTACCTCAGTCCCTTGACTGTGCCAGTCGTTGGGGGAATGTGAGTACAAAAGAAGCCAACAAGTTTCTCCATGCTGTTCTGTTGACTGCTGTCATAAGGATTTCCGGGAAAGCCAGTCCTGACTATTTCTGATGTTACCTACATAACTTTTGAGAAACTTTTTTTTCTTTACTTTTTTTTAAAAGTCTAGGTTACAGTAAGAAAGCCCTGCACAGGTAAAAATTGGTAACTAAAATGAAATGTCTTTGGATGTCCCCTAGCGGTAGTTTCCAGATTCTCAGAAATTTTCATTTCAAATTTGGCGGAAATGGTGTCTACATTTAACAAGAACTATTATTTTGTACTTTTCTTCTATATAGTTCTTCAATGGTGAGTCGGTTAATTCTCCAGCCTTGGGGAGCAGTAATAAATACTGTGGAAGTAGTGTTCCGACTTTACCAGTAACTGGGAGTAATATGTTAGTAGTAAGAATGGTAACCGATGCCAGCGTGAATGCCAGAGGTTTTAGCATGACCTTCAGTGCACAACAAACAGGTAGGCCTATCACTTGTGCTAGGTGTTTTATTTGTCTATTTCTTGGAGAGGTCACCTGTGCACTGTCTTCATTTTTCATTTTTTGTATTTTGGAATATAATGCTTGAAAGGTGAATGAATAGATGGATGGATGGAGCAATCAATCAATGATTTTGTATTATGGATTGATAGCTAAGTGGTCAAAAATGTTAATGCATATTTCAATATTTTTTCTTACCAGGCTGCGGTGACAGCTTTACTTTGAGTAACGTCCCAAGTGGTCAGTTTATGTCACCAAACTTTCCAAATAATTATCCAGATAACACAGAATGTGCTTGGACGTTTAGTTCCCCGGTGGGTGAAGCTATTCAGCTGGACTTTGTTGAATTCGACCTTCAGACATCTTCAACGTAAGTAGAACGTAAAATATTCCTATCAAAGTTAAGGACTAAAGGCCTGTTTATACTTGCAACGATAACAATAAAAAGCTAAAAAAACAGTTACTTTTTGTCGTTATCGTTATCGTTGCAAGTATAAACAGGCCTTAAAAGAGGGCTGACTTTTGGAGGGGAACATTTAGGGTATGAGAAGAGAGAAGCACACAGAAATAGGATAACTGACTCTATGACAAAGTGACTTTAACATTTTATTTTTCTTTGGTCTCGAGCATAAAAGAAAATTAATGGACTCGCCCTAGCTCACCTATACACACCCTGCGTGAATGAACAATATTCTTGTTTCCTTCTCGCTGATATTGATGATTTGAAAGAAAAGCTTACCCATTGTCTGATAAAAGTGTCTTTGCCTCCTGATTTCTACAGACAGAGCTACATGATTTGTTTGTGCTAGCGCCCTGCTTAGCCTGGCTTTGTGTAGGCTTTGACTTTTCCAGCGTTTAACCAGTTTTGCCTGGTTTTACTGCTCATTTCCTGTAACAGGCTTTAAGTTTAATTTAGCCCATTCCATCTGAAAATGAATGAGAGGAGCAACAGGATTGAACCAGGATCAAAGTGCACACACGGTGGCTGCAGGAATCCAGTGGCTACCACCAGTTTAGCTGACTGCCCTTAGCTTCTCTTTGATTAAGGAACTTGGATGCAGATTAATTGCTTATTTTCCAGTCAAAAGATTTTGTTAAAAGAACATCGCCACTCCTTCGGGTCCTCACTAAGCCTTGTACAGAATGTTTTTTCCTAGACCCTCAAGCATCTTGAACCATTGGCAGATTCAATGGGAGCCTGGGCCTCCCTAAATTTTTCAAAATTTAAAGAAAAATGAAAAATAGGAAAATTATACTTAAATTTTAAGTGTGAGAGTGCCATTTCCAGTCATCTACACAGGGGTCCCAAGTCTCTCAGACTTGCGGGGCAGGAGTCTCCCGGAAATCGGGATGGCCTCTTGCACTTCCTCAAGCCAGCAAGAATCTCTTGGAAATTAACCCATCTCTGCAAATTCATAATTTTGCATGTTTTCACTGCTTTATTCCCCCACCCTTCGAGCAGCCACCGCAGATCTCCCGGAAATGGCTTCTTTTGGGACCTCTGTCTAGAGGTGCCATAATAATCAATATTCTCACCTCAGCCCTCGGGACTGTGGTGTGACTGAGGTACACACCCAAAATCTGAAAGCCTCTCCCTGGGCGCCCTCTATTTCAAATTTCTGGATCCACCGCTGTGAACATCATTAGGATTGTAGCATGTCTATATGGAATAACAACATACAATTTAATTGATATGTCAACAACATTAAAAATTTTACTTTTCTCACTTTTGATTTTCTCTTGAAGGTGTGATAATGACTATCTGGATGTGTATGATGGGCCAACTGAGAACTCCAATAGACTAGCAAAACTTTGTGGGACTCAAATTCCAAGCACAATTGTGTCTTCTGGTAATGCAATGTATGCTGTATTTCGCTCGGACTACACGCAAACATTATCCGGATTCAAGGCCAACTATGCCATTGGTAGGTATACAGTAGCATTAATCAGTAAGAGTTTATTAACCCCATTTATTTTCCCACCACCCATCTTTTCACTATCTTATTTAGCAAACCCGCCGCCCTCCAAAAATGATGATTTTGAATAAAAATATAATTTTATATTTGGCCAATTAGCACACCTGCTGCCACAGAAAAATCACAATTTCAGAAATATGTATTATTAACTTTATTTTTATTACACCTGCCGCTGCCTTGAAATCTTGAAAAATAAGATGTGTATATTTCTTTCTAATTATGTAAACTTTTAACCATCCCATTTAACACTACTTTTTGTATTTATTTTCTACTCCACAGTCTGGATGCTTTTGGCAGAACCATTTACTAAATAAAAAAATAAAATTTTAGTTTAATTTTTTTTCTGCCCTCTTCTGATGATCTTTAAGAAAATAAGTTCGCGAAACATTTTCTCTTTCTGTATTTATTACTCGGGGCCTCCTGAAAATAGTTAGTGGATTGGAGATGTGGCTTGTTTGAATCCGTACGACTGTCGTATGACGACCCCAACTCTGCTGCCTTTGAGCACTAGATGACATGATGTCCTCTCTGATTGTTGGTGGCAGTTTGAACGGATTGTCATTAAAAACGATTTGTTGCGTACGCGTCCCCGCATTGCGTTCTTCATAGAATCATGTTGGCCGACAACCGTCGGTGCCCGGCTTAAGATGCCAGCTTCCAATTACATGGTCCTAGTTAAATTCCAGTCAAAACAATTATTTTTCCTCCCAACTACAAATAACTCTACTTCATAAACCTCACAATGAAAGTTAGTTTCTATGGCATCAACACCATTTTGCAAGAGACGAGTCATTCATGTAATTTTTAATTCTTTACAACCTTAATTGGCTTAACTGGTTTATGCACTGAACTTTTAAAATCTGTGCATATTAACTTTGGTCCCTAGTTCAATTCGATCTGCTGCCCTCTTTGTTTATAACCTTTAATTTTTGTATATTAGCTAAATGATAGAAATGCAAGTTTCAACAGCCACCCTCTTTCAATAGGTAATTAAGACATTGGTATAATATTAGCCGTGTGCCCGTTAAAGAATGCAGGTTACAGTATCTTTGGAAAGGTGTAGGGGATTGTCTCTCAGAGTAGTGCCCAATTCACCATTGAAGGATCATACTAGAAATATGTCTTCAAACTATCGTGGGTTATCCTTGGTACCCAAACCAAATTAAACCCAATTCTAATCATTTCACATCACAAAGAACCATGTGATAGCTATTCATTTCATATATTGTAGTGTATGTACAGTAGTTGTTTATGATCACCTTTTTTTTGTGTATTGTTTCTTGATGACAAAATAATGAAATGAAATTAATTGAGAAATACATACAGATATATAATCAATAAAATGTTTGTTCCAACCTTTTATGATTTGGCCTGTTGAAACATGCATCTGGAATAGATGATAAATACAAAGCAACTGAATTTTTAAAGGATCTATTAACTCAAATATTCTCTATTATGAATTTCAGCAACCTGTGGTGGAACAGTTGCAGGTACTGGCGGAAATGTCACTTCGCCCAACTTTCCAGCTGTTTATGACAATGACCTGAATTGTGAGTGGATATTCCGTGGTACTACTGGCCACTACCTCACTGTCAGTTTCTCTGTTTTCAACCTTGGTGCCAATACTGATAACTGTGCAACTGGAGATAAAATTGAGGTTTATGATGGCAAAAATGACTCATGTAAGTAAGAGGTTCATCTTACAGTCATATTGTACAGTTCTGGATCTTGGATTTTTTTTTTTTTTTTTATGAAGGAGAGACCTATGTTCCAAGGGGTAGAAACAGGATCTATGGCCTAAGGAAGGAGGTTGGTATGTCTCTATTGCTGGGGCCCAGTGTGGTAATCAAAACTATCTTTTGAAAAATCCAATTAGTAGATTAGCTTTGTTTTAAATGATTGAAGATTGTTATTTGGTTCTTTGAGAAAGTGGTCTTGAATTAGAATTGTCTCGATTTGGAGGGTGCACTGTATAATATAATATTGTCAGATGATAATGCACTAAATACATATTACACTATGTAAGACATAATATTGTATTAGTATTAATGCACTACTAGGAAAATGCTGAATTTTTAGCTGCAATGAGGAGCTCTAGAAGTACTCGGCTGAGTGATTAATAGATCATTTTTAGCTCTACTGCCTCTATTATACTGCCCTCATGAGGCTGATTGATTAAAAGTTGATTGATCAATATATCTTTTTTAGATCTACTGATTAATAGTTGATTTATTAATGGATCTTTCTGCCCTCATCGGAGATTTCGAGACTACAAGATTTTATCTAATGTTTGGTTATTAAATTTCAGTTATAGTATAATTATAGTTTTGTTTGTTGTTTAAATTATGGCCTTAATAATCACCTCTATGTAGCTAGAAATGATACCTTCACTGAATAAAAATGAATTAAATGAAAGCACTAATTTATCTTAAGATCCGCTTGTTGCAACCCACTGTGGAACATCGTTGCCCGCAGCCGTTGACACCTCCGACAGTTTTGCCTTTGTGCGATTCACCTCTGATGCAACTCAGCAGTCATCTGGCTTTATAATGGGTTTTGATTCCAGTTTAGAAGGTAAGCTCTTTAATATATCCTTCATATTTTTTTCATTGGATTTATATAGCACACATCACTGTACATAGCATATTTTTTCTTAGTCATCGTGTATAGATAAAATCATACACAGCATGCAACCTCCTCTACTTCCTAGAGAGTGTTCCTGGTTATGTGTGTGATTCACTCCGAATCGTTCACCTCCTACCAGGCACCAATTTACACTCCTGGGGATAAGAGAGGTAAAAGTCTCATGCCGAAGGACACAAGCAGTGTCACGTATGTTTTTACACTTTCTTTTTGTAGGACCTTCGCAACAATATCCAAGGGGTGTGGCTTAGCAGGAAGGTTAGTTACGATAGACTAAAATGTTGACAATTTTGCTTTTTTGTAGACTGTGGTGGAGATTTGGTTACCAATACGGGTGCGTTTACATCTCCTAACTATCCTGGATTGTATGCGCATGCACGTGTTTGTGAGTGGAGAATCACCGTGCAGAGCGGACACCGAATTACATTGGATTTTACAGATTTTGACTTGGAAGATAATGGTTGTCATTATGATTATGTAAAGGTAGACATACTTTGAATTTTATTGACTTTGACTTGGAAAATCATCCACATTGTGGAGGTAAACATATAATTTTTAGAGAAATATCTCTTGAAATGTATGAAGTACAGTAAGATAAATAATACTCTTGGTACAGTTATTGTTGAGAATATGAGTAACAAGTATGGTTTATTTATTGATTTGTTAAAGGTATAAAATTATTTTTGAATTTTTTTTTTCCAGTCAAATAAAAATGGCATCACTCACATCTGTTGATAATAAAACATCTTCAGAAGATGTACTGTAGCAGTCCACTGCTAGACATATCCTTCCCTCCTTCCATGCTCCTGCTCTTTTTTGTTGCAAACAGTTGGTTTTGCTCTACTATCTTAGATCATTGCGATTGTTAATAAGCTCACCTTAACAGCAACTGACCTAGACAATGTCTATGCTAATTTTTAGTTTGATATAAAGAATCATTAAACTACTCATTTACACATGTTTAGATTGTCAGTAGACAAGAAAAATAATGATTTCATTTATTCTGCCATTCTTTAAAACCAGGCTCTGGAGGGAAAAAAAATGTTGATATGTTGTAGAACTGATTTTTCTAAACAAAATTCTTGTCATTCACAAGATAAACAAAAAGCAAATTCATTTGCTGGATTGATGGATGGATAAACACCAAGGGTAACCCACGAAAGTCTAAAGAAGACTTGTTTCCAGCGCGGTCCTTCACTTGGTGATTGGGCAGTACACCGGGAGACAATCCCCTACTATTTTCCGAATAGTGTGCTGCGTTCTTTAACGTGCACACGGGCCATAATGCACACAGGACTAACAACTTAAAGGTCGCTTCGAAAGACGGTGCACTATCGTAACTTGCATTTCAGCTGAAACTCTAGGAGAGCAGCGATGGGAACTGAACCGGGGACTACAGATCTCTACGGTTCATCGGACACACAGTGGCTACCACCAGTTTAGCTTAGCTGCTCACAGTATTTTTTTTCTCTGACAAGTGCATAACAGTAACATTAAAAACATTAAATAGAAAAGTATGGTCTGCAAATCAATAAAAAGTTACTTTGATTTGATTCATTAAACATTAATCAACAATTTTTAAAGATTTTTTAACATATCTTTTATTTAATAAGATATTCTTACAAAGCCCTAGCTTATGTTCTGTATTAGTAATGGTGTGTGTAATATTTACAGGTGTACAATGGGCTGGATGATCAAGCGCCATTGCTTGGTACGTACTGCGGAGCCACGGCACCTCAGGATATTGCATCATCTGGTAACCGCATGCGGGTAGTGTTCAGGACTGACTATAGTGAAAATGCTCGTGGATTTTCGGCAACCTATGATTCTCAAGATGCATCAGGTATATTTAAAAAAAAATAGAAAATTAGGATTTTAAATTTGATGTCCTTGTTTAATTTGATGGCTTGAACTTGAATGAATTTGCTATCATTTATTACCGTGTATACTTGCGAATAAGGCGATCTATGTGTAAGATGACCCCTGAGTTTTGAGAAGATTTTTGGACGATTTTTATATGTTAGGTGTATAAGATGCTTATTTCCCCTGCATTTAAAATTGTGCTCATTCATACTTATAGTAAGTAGCTTCATTTCAGTAGAAAATGCACTTAATGGAGAATCCGAACATAAAACGAGCATGATTTAAAAATAAAAAATGTGTATGTGTTGCACATATAAAAACGACCTCCTGGATTTTTTATCGTAATTTGCTAATTTAAGCCTGGTTTTAAATGCATGTTTGTTTACTCACCTGTGTAAAATCACTATTTGGTACCATAGGAAGGCTTTCAACATCCAAATATAATAAATAATAATAACTTCATTTAATAAAGCGCAAAACAATATCCATTAAAAATGTTCATCGGCGCTGTACAGAATTTAAAAATATTCATAGACTTCACTTAGAAGACATAGAACATACACTTTAAACACATAAGAAATATACATTAAAAGCTAATAGAAATGTAAATATAAATAAATTGGTCTGATTCTGGTCATTTTCTTGGTACCTTGAGCAAGGCAATTAATCCATTTGTTCTCTCATCACATAAAGAGTGTGTACCTTGGAGCTTTGGATGCCACTGGGTAGAGCTTTTGGTATCTTGCGCAATATACCTACAGGGGAGGATCCTGATTACTGATTGGTGGAAGAGGGGTTGGGAGGCTCAATTTTAAAAGTTTTTGCTCAGGAAAGTAGTAACATAAAAAGTTCCATGGACCTTCCCATGGAAAAGGTTTGCACCATAGATTTGCTGAAAATGAGCCGTGAGGTCTTTCAGTGATTCTGCTATTAAAGTTACTGTAACACTGTACATTATTGTTAACCCTTTGCTCTATGAACAGTTTGCGGCGGCAGTCTGGTAGCATCCCAATCCAACGAAGCCACATTCTTCAGTCCAGGCTATCAATTAACAAACTACAGTTCGAATCTTGACTGCGAATGGACCATCAGTAATCCTGACATTGTAAACTCGAGCTTGTATCTTCGGTTTGATGTTGGTTGGAATATTGAAGATCATCGTGATTGTAGTTATGACTACTTGGAAATCAGAGCCGGTAAGTAGCAAAAAAATGTTAGTTGAGAGAGCATAAGCATGCACAAGATTTGTAATTTCAAAAATGGGATATTATGTACCTGATTATCAGTTAAATCAGTTTTAAAAAATTTAAAAATTGGTAAAAATCTCTTTTAAAAATTTACACAATTCAAAACAACATTTAAAAAATACATAAATTCTATATCACTCTAAAATAGAGGAAAAAAAAAGAGATAAAATAAATGATATTAAATTAAATTACTTCTGCAGCAACTATATATATATTTCTCTCAGATTACTTAGGAAATGTTTTATACATTTGATTGAACAAATAATTGGTGTTTATACATAAATTGCAGGTACTGATGTAACCGGAACTTTGATTGGTCGTTATTGTGGTCCAACGGCACCAGAAAAAATTGTAATTGGTCATCCATCGATGTATGCAAGATTTGTGACGGACACTAACACTGAGAAGGATGGATTCAAAGCCTTCTATGGTGCTTCAGGTTAGTGTTATTTTTCATTAGGAAGCTTTCTATTTGTGCAACAGCGTGATGCTAGCTTCGTAAAAACCGTACAAAGTCAAAAGAGCCATTTCCGGCATGAAAAATGGGGCGTGGCACCTAAATTTCAAAATGTCATAACTTAAAAACCGCTTGGAAATTGAAGCTGAAATTTTGGATTCTTTCTTTGACACATCAAGGTATTTTTAGAAATTTTTTTCAGGAAAATATAAAAAGTTGGTGGGGTGGGGGGTCACATGGCATGGTGGTTGATTTGAGCCAGAATGACCCAATACAATTAAATGATTTTTGTGTTTCCAAAAATGTTAAATCTGTCATTTTCCCAATTTTTTTACCATTAATATTTTTAATATGTTTATCTGGCATGCATGCACGTATGTATGTATCAATACATCAATGCATGCATGCATGTATTATACACCTTTGGCAAGATGTACGATTCTAATATTTCTAGAAATCTGCTGAAGGAAAAAACCTGAAATTTATTAACACTTACGTTTAAATTTGATATTGTAGTTTGTGGCGGGTTGTTGTCAGGTACAGACGGTGTCATTACAAGTCCAAATTACCCAAGTGATTACAACTATAATGATGGTTGTGTCTGGGTGATCGAAGGGCCTGTCGGATCAACGCTTACGGTATGATTTCTGCCTTACAAATTTGTGTTAAAATGGCCAATATATGGGCAAGATGTCATATTGCATTAAGATTTTTTAGGCCTTATGTGGTACAAATTACTGTGAAAGTAGAGTATGATTTGTGATGTGCTTTATAAGCACTATATTTTAATGGTATCATTTTTTTACTTAACTCTGCAGTTAACATTTACTTCATTCGATATTGAAACACATCCTAACTGTCAGTACGACTATCTTGCTATTTACAATGGTGGGACATTTGATGCACCGATGACCTCGGGCCAGTATCCGCTGTGTGGCCAGAATGCACCATCCGCTGTCACAACATCCTCCAATAAGGCTGTCGTTAAGTTTATGTCAGATGACATTCAAAATAACTCAGGATTTAGATTAGAATGGACAACTATAACATCAGGTATGGTGTATTTGGCAGAGTAGAAATATTGACTTACCGTAAATTGAAAAAAAAAGTGGTGGTTGATGAGGAGGATGAGAAGGATTATGTGGATTACAAGGAGGATTATGAGTAGGTTTATGAAGAGGATTATGTGGACGATTATGAGGATGATTAGGAGGAGGTTTATGAAAATGTTTATGTAGAGGATTATTTCGAGGATTATGAGGAGGATTATGAGGAGGTTTATGAAGAGGATTATGAGGAGGATTAGGAGGAGGTTTATGAAAAGGTTTATGAAGAGGATTATGTGGAGGATTTAGAGGAGGTTTATGAAGAGGAATATGTAGAGGATTATGAGGATGATTAAGAGGTTTATGAAAAGGTTTATGAAGAGGATTATGTGGAGGATTGTGAGGATATGAGAATAATGGGAATTATGATAAAGGTGATAATAAATATTGTATTAAGGAGGATAATGGGAAGGATTATGATGAAGGTGATGAGGATTAAGGACACGTTACACTATGACGATAACGATCAACAATAAAAAGCAATTGTTCATATAGAAAACGAAAGACGTTTTTACATTAGCACGATTCGACAACGATTGATTGTGTGTACGATAAAAAATAATTTCACAAATCAAATGATGTCATAATCATGATTTTACTACTACGATTTTATCATTTTCCCATGATTATGATGTTATTTGATATGATTTGTGAAAATAATTTTTTATCATATACATGATAAATAGTTATCAAATTGTGCTAATGTGAAAACTCATTTCTTTTATTTTATCATTGATCGTTATCATCAGTGTGTAAACAGGCTTTTATGATAAAGATGATGAGGATGATAAGGATAAGTTTTATGATAGGATGAGAATGAGATCAGGAGAAGTTGGATGTAGAAGAGACTGAGTAGGAGAATAGATGGAAGAGAAGATGAGGATAAGGATGAAAAGATTATTTATGCTGATGTGTTGAAGATGATATATATATATATATATATTATATCAATTATTTAATATAATTTGTATTGCAAAATAATACAGTGTAATAATAATAATAATAATCATCATTAATATAAAAGATCATCAAGTATGTGCCATATTTTGTATCAATATATTTAGTTTACATTTTAAAATATATTTTTCTGCAAGGTTGTGGAGGAAATTACCATGGAAATACTGGAACTATTAAAAGCAGTAATTATCCCAGTAATTACAATTCTAACGAAGAATGTATTTGGACCATCACTGTTGAGCATGGCTATCATGTCCGCTTTAATTTTGACAGTAACTTTGACATTAAAAGTACAGTTGGCTCATGCACAGGTGATGTCTTATCTGTAAGTAATGTTCCATTTTAATAGGTTATGTTGTTAATAACTTATATTTCCTTTACAATCAGTTAATAATTATGTTGATTTTTTAGTGTGATTTATATTGATTATAAATTTGAATGAAATGCACCATAGCATAAGGCTTAAGAAGATACTGTAGAAAATGTGTTACCTTATCAGAAACTATTTAACTGTATAAATTATGTTTAGTTGATGAAGAATTAGAGAAGGCACAGTGTTAGTGTGTAAATAGGCTTACCAATGTTTAAGTGAATGAGCCAAGATGTCTTGCAACAGATGGGGAGATCCTATGGAAGAGAAAGGTCATCAAAGCAGTGGTGGCTAAACTGTAAAAAAAAAACAGTCTTGTCGCTAGTCCGGATAAGAAATCAAGGACCAACACCAGGGGTCCCAAGTTGGAAAAATCCTTTTTGGGAGATCTGCTTAAATGAGCTTTTTTAACATATTTAATTTTATTTTGCTGCACATGATGATAATCATCGGCACTGACTTTGTAGTATTAAGTGTTAAGCATCAGACATGTTGATTTAAATACTAATATATGAAAATGTACTTTCATCTACAGGCTTTTGATGGTGATTCCACATCCAGTGCACCTCTTGGGAATTTCTGTGGAAGCTCTGCACCATCAACAGTCATTTCAAGCAACAACAAACTGACTTTCAGAATGCGTTCAGATGGCAGTAACGAAGGTGTTGGGTTCCAGGGATCATGGACTGTAGGTAGGTGGGAAAATAAGGGTAAAGTGTCACTTTATGAAAGGTGTGACATTTACTTGTATACTTGTTGATATTGGACTTCAGGAAGGTGTGACTTTGTGTGACATTGAAGTTGGACTTAAGGAAGATGTGACATTGGGAATGGACTTTAGGTGGCATAAATATTGGACTTCAGGAAGGTGTGACATTGGGAATGGACTTTGGGTGACATTAAAATTGGACTTAAAGGTGTGACATTGGGAATGGACTTCGGGTGACATTGAAATTTGACTTTAGGAAGGTGTGACATTGGGAATGGACTTTGGATGACATTGAAATTTGACTTCAGGAAGGTGACATTGAAATTTGACTTTAGGAAGGTGTGACATTGGGAATGGACTTTGGATTACAATGAAATTGGACTTAAGGAAGGTGTGACATTGGGAATGGACTTTGGGTAACATTGAAATTTGACTTCAGGAAGGTGTGACATTGGAATGGACTTTGGATTACAATGAAATTGGACTTCAGGAAGGTGTGACATTGGGAATGGACTTTGAGTGACATTGAAATTTGACTTTAGGAAGGTGTGACATTGGGAATGGACTTTGGGTGACTGAAATTGGACTTAAGGAAGGTGTGACATTGGGAATGGACTTCGGGTGACACTGAAATTGGACTTAAGGAAGGTGTGACATCAGGAATGGACTTTGGGTGACACTGAAATTGGACTTAAGGAAGGTGTGACATTGGGAATGGACTTTGGGTGACATTGAAATTTGACTTCAGGAAGGTGTGACATTGGGAATGGACTTTGGATTACAATGAAATTTGACTTCAGGAAGGTGTGACATTGGGAATGGACTTTGGGTGACATTGAAATTTGACTTCAGGAAGGTGTGACATTGGGTATGGACTTTGGGTGACACTGAAATTGGACTTAAGGAAGGTGTGACATTGGGAATGGACTTTGGGTGACATTGAAATTTGACTTCTATTGAGGAAGGTGTGATATTGAGTGTGGATCGCAGTTGAATGGGGCAGTGTGGGCTGACCTGTGGGTTTATGAGACAGTGTAGTCATACTAGGTGTTTGATGGCATGTCTGCTTCAATTGAACTCGTATCTTTTAAAAGCCATACACATTAAATTAAAACTGAAAATGTGTGTTTGAGTCTTGTATGTGTATAGGTGTGTGTCTGTATTTGGAACAACATACTAATAATATATAAATTATTTCTATTTTTTTTGTCAGAATGTGGTTTAACATTCAATGCTACAAATGGAACTATTACATCGCCTGGGTATCCAAACCGCTATGATAGTGATCTTTCATGTGATTACCTCATTAACTACGATTCCACACAGCGACTTCGTCTACGATTTAAAGATCCATTTGGAATTGAGGGTAAGCATGTTAGGTAGCATAGCATTGTTAGCATGAAGAAAAAATCAATAAATAATTGCTAGTGGAATGTACAGTGCGGAAACATATCCTAGAAGGCAGGCTGATATTCAGGGGCCCTCATCTTTTGATGGTTTTATCAGCGAAGTATCTTTATGGGGCTTAGGGAGTGGAATTGTTTTTAGTCATTAGAAGAAAGTCCTGCTGTCAGAGGATTTGAACCCAGGACTCTGGGATTAGAAGGCAAGCATCTTAAACACTAAGATATTCAACTCCACACATAGCACTAGGTTTTGACATAAGTATGTATAACCGCGATCAATGATGTTACTTTCTCATTTTAGGAATTTTAAAACATGACCTCTGAAGAGATATTCCTAAATAATGGTACATTTGAAAGTGAAAGTGTTTTTCAGTAATGCTCTATAGTTTTTTGGTTTTTTTTCGGGGGTCGGGGGAAGACAATATTTTTTTCTGCTGCAGCATTGATAGGAAAATTTGTGGCATCTACAGTAGGAGTATTGATATGGGGGAAAGGTGGGGCCATGGCGTGACGTTTAAGAGGAGTCTCAATCCTTAACCCTTGAATACTTCATTGTAATTTCTTTGATAGGCAAATTTCTAGGGGTGGGACGCCTGGGAGTGTGAAAAATTAACAAGAGGTCAAATGTAGTCCAATCCACAACTGGTTGAAGAGTTGAATGTAATTTTTAACCTATGTATCAAATTTATGTTATCATTGTAACAGGCGGAACAAGTTGTCCCTATGATGGGTTATCACTCTATGAGGGAACTAGCAGTGCAGGCAGCTTGATTGGTACATACTGTGGTGATTCAGTACCGGACATGGTTGAAAGAGAAGGATCAATGTTTATGAACTTTTATAGTGATGGATCGGATAATGACATTGGGTTTTCACTGATATTTGAACAAGGTAGGACAGTTACATAAGGGCTGGGGTTTAAGACTTTTTGTATTTGCTTATATCTGATACAGCAAAATATATTTCATATTATCTTGTTTGACAAAGGAACAAAAGAGGTTGTCCGATCCAAACTTAACGGTGTGTTTCTTAAAGTTTTCTTACATTTTCACACTACAAGAAATTGTCTTAATTTTGCAGGTTGTGGTGGTAACTACACAAGTTCATCTGGTGAAGTTTCAACACCACAAGACTTTGAATCCTACAGGCACAATGAGAATTGTACCTGGCTTATCACAGTCAGTAACAACAGAGTAATTGAGATAATGTAAGTGACAACAACATACATAATTATAATTGTCTCAAAGTATCTTTATTGATTACATGAGTTATCAAAGTATGATTGCAAGTTACTATTCTCGTCCCAGTTATTACCCTCGCCTCTCCGAAGGAGAGGTGAAAGGTAATGGCAGAATGCGTCTGTCTGTGTGTCTTTCTAGGCGCATAACTCAAAAACCAGTGGACCGATTTAATTCAAATTTTCACACATTGACGGTGTTACTTGTATCTCGGTGCTGATTGCAAGTAAGATACAAATTTTGGAACGTTATTTTCCTACCACAACAGACAGGGCCAACTCAAGCGGATCGTTTGACTTGGCCGAGCCGACTCGTGCGGAGAGACCGCAGACTGCCAGAATAGGGGGTGGGTCAAAGTCTGGCGGGCGGACTGGAAGTAGTTCATACAGTGTGCAAACTCACCCAATTGATGGGCATGCCACGTGAGGCCTATGATGCTAGGCCTCGTTTGAGGCCTGTGATGCATGGCCTTGCTTGGCAGATCGACCGGATTGACTGCGGGCCATAATTTTTTCTGTACATAAATATGGCACGACAAGGTGAGGGTTTGTAATCTCAGATTATTTTGTTTGTTATAATGTAATCAACTGTGCCCTAACAATGATTTTTATCCCAGCTGTGCGGTGTGAAAATATGTTGATCTGACATTAGCTTAGAACAGAACTAAAGGTGTCACCCTCATTAATTTTCAAATAGGTCTAAAATAATCTCAGGGGTCTCAAGTCTCCCGCGAGTCACCAAGGTCTTCTGGAAATTCAGACGGCCTTCTGCAAGAAAGTAATATATCTCCCAGAAACCAACCCATCTCTCACAAAATTCATTACTTTTACCAATTTTTACTAGTGTATTATCAATTTTTGCCCAGATGACAACTGGTGATGCAGAGCAAAATAAAGTTACATGTATTAAGAATGCTCATTTGACCAGATCTTTCAGAAGTGCCTTCTTCCAACTTGTGACCCCTTGACCTTTAGAGAGCAGGTTAGCTCAGTCTGCTAATATGGTGGTAGCCACTGTGTGTGTGCAGAACCGTGGGAATCTCTAGGTCCCCGGTTCAATTCCCATAGCTGCCTCTCCTTGTGTGTGCAGAACCGTGGGAATCTCTAGGTCCCCGGTTCAATTCCCATAGCTGCCTCTCCTTGTGTTTCAGCTGGAGGGCTGAAATAGAAGTTACAATAGCTCACTTCGGATGAGACGTTTAAGCCGTTGGTCCCTTGTGCATTTATGGCCCATGTGCACGTTAAAGAATGCAGTATACTCTTCGGTAAAGAGTAGCTGATTGTCTCCCGTGTAATGCCCAATCACCACCAGGACCCCACTGGGAATAAGTCTTTTTCTAGAATTTTTTCGTGGGCTATCCTTGGTGTTTAAACTGAATCCTAATCCCTGTACTATTCAGTGATTCTAATCTTAGCGAGCTAAATTCTATCAAATGCCATGTGATGGAAATTTACTTTGGGAACCAAATTTAAATGTCTGCATTCATCTACTACCTGTCTACCAGCAAAGCTAATTATTTGGGTGTTTAACCTTTATTTTGTTTCGATTATTTATATTAATCCGCTCTTGCATCATTTCTGCATTCTTGCAATTTGTTTTATTTTGGTTTTTTTTTTGGTTTTTTTTGTAGCTTTTCAATGTTTGATATTGAAGTACATCCATCCTGCAATTATGATTCCCTGACCATTTACGATGGGGACTCCTTGAATGCTAATGTACTAGCTGGACCATTATGCGGACAGGAAATCCCTCAACCCATCAAGAGCACCTCCAACACTATGCTACTCAACTTCGTGTCTGATTATTCTGTGGCCAATGCAGGCTTCCGAGCTGGTTACTTTGAAACGTTCAGTAAGTATATTGTTTTCTTTAAATTTTTGATTAGTTATTTTTTGGGTTTTATAAATTTTTATTTTAAATGGTGTATCATAACAGTTAAGTAGCAAACTACTGTTTCCTGGATCATATATGCTTGAAGGGCACATAGAAAAAGTGATTAGATTATGACTCTTTTTTTTTTTAAATTGATGAGTGAGCGCAGTTTTTTTTTCTTTTAATTGGAACAATAGATTATTTCGCTTTTGTATTTATCGATGAGGGATGGACTGTTTATATTTGGTCTGTAATAGTAAATATTGTATAAAAATTGGTTTAATTTTATAGTTTCTTAAAGAAATTGTATTTGAAGTCACAAAATCGCATTGTTATTTTTACGCTGTTGAAATAATTGATGCGGCAAAAAAAAAAAATATCTGGCTTGCATATTTTGACTAGTTTTGTTAAACTCTTAATTATGTATTTTTTTCACTGAAAATGCTGAAACACTTGAGGCTTGCCATTCCAAAACCAGTGTACAGTCGCTATATGTTAAAAAACTGAGCATTAGAATGTGGTAGTATTGTATACTTTATTACAAAGAAGCCCAAATGCTTTGACTCATCATTTAAACTTTGACATAGTAAGTCAATTCCAGTTAAAATGACCCATCATTTTAAAGCTTATAATGTAGAGAGTATGAATATATTAAAAAGTCAGTATTCTGGTTTTGATCATTGATGTTGGTTTTGGGATGGCAAGCCCTATAGGTGAACCACTTCACAACCTGTTATTCGACCTTGTGGGTCAGTAAAACCAATATTATCTTGTGCAGTACAAGATACTTTAAAGCAAATTTCCCTCACCTTATATGGGACAATGTTCCAGTTGGGAAGCAAATATACTTCTGTTTGGTTTTTAAAAAAAATATATAGTAGATACTTATAACACATTTTTTTTTTAATGTAAGCATAGTTTTGTTTATAATGTTAAGCTATTTTTTATTGTTATTTCAATTTAGCCAGTGAAAACAAATTTTGAAAATTTAATACTAGTGGCAAGTTTTTATATTAATGTACATAGTTTATAAAATTTATAAAGCACTGAAATTAAATATTTCACAATCTTCCAACAAGGCGAAGCACAAGGATGTGGTGGAAGTCGAACAACCCCAACAGGTAGTTTTACAGACGTTGACATAGATAGTGATGGACAATACGAAAACAACCTGGACTGTACATGGCTCATATCGGTTGATGCCAGTAAGGTGGTTAAGATTTCCTTTGGCAGCTCTATTGGCATTGAGGCTGGAATCGGGGGTCAATGTAACTATGATTACATTCTGGTAAGTTTTTGCATCAGTAAGTTATTTTCTCTCATTACATTTCTGTGCATTTCATTCCATTTCCCAGTTTCTATTTTGGTTTTACATTGTCTCCCATGTCACTTCCTTCTCACAAGCATGGAGTAAAGGCGCAGCTCTAAGGTGTCCACTATTCATAATTATAAAACTAGGTTCGCAAAAAACAAATGTCTTATCTGAAAAATATATATCTTCTCTTAGAAAGAAATCTATTTTTTACAATGGGCCCAAACTTTGGAATTCCTTAGATATTTCCTTTAAGTCTTTACCTAATATTTATTCCTTTAAATCTAACTTGAAAAAATCTCTGGTCTCAGCATATGGCCTGTCTCTTATACACATCTAGATGTGTATAAGAGACAGATTCTAATCTTAGCGAGCTAAATTCTATCAAATGCCATGTGATGGAAATTTACTTTGGGAACCAAATTTAAATGTCTGCATTCATCTACTACCTGTCTACCAGCAAAGCTAATTATTTGGGTGTTTAACCTTTATTTTGTTTCGATTATTTATATTAATCCGCTCTTGCATCATTTCTGCATTCTTGCAATTTGTTTTATTTTTGTGTATATGTATGTGTATATTATACTGTACAGTTATGCATATGTATATGCATATATATGTATATATAATATATATATATTTTTTTTCTTATCTACTTTTGTAATGTTAATTAAGTTTGAATACATTGTACTATTTATGTTGTGTGTGGAGAAACCAATAAAACAAACAAACAAAACAAACAAGGTGTTCCCATTCAAACATTCCGTCGGAAGTGGTGGGGGGGGGGGCTGTATGGATACACGGGTAGGTTTGGGGGCTGCCAGGGCTCCCCAATGAAAAGACAAATGAAATGAAATGAGTACAGTAGCACCTTCTTTAGACTAACGAAATTTATTGAGACACATCAAATGAGGGAGATAGAGAGGGAGAGAGAGAGAAAAAAGAAAAAAAATAGAAGGGAAGTGTGAACATGGTACTCTTCAAAATGAGCTAATTTTTTATTTTAAGTTCTATGTACCAGTGCCTGGTCAAGCATTTTTAAACAAAAATCTTAAACAACACCCACTTCAAATTTCTTGTGTTACTGAGGCAGTTATTACTTTATCAATGTAAGGATAGTTTATGAAATAAATGTTATTAATCTATGATTGAGAACTAAAGAAAGGCACCTTCTGTGCTCTTGCAAAAAATCTTAGCTTCATAGACGTAAGGAAACACTTATTGTTTTTCTTTTATGTTCGTGGGCCATGTCAGTCTATTTCATGAATACTTACTGTACTGGATTACCTGGACTAATTGCCTTTGCTCCCGAAACGGAACACCCCTTTAATTAAAGTATAACAGTCCTACCCAGGATGGCACTTTTGAACAGTCTCCGTAAACAATAGCCCTCATTAACTATTTACTTAGGTTATATTTATTCTCATTCCTTAGATACGAGATGGATTCAGTCCTTATGCTCCACTGGTTGGTAAATTCTGTGGAACCATTGTACCATCTGATTTCATTGCATCATCCAATCAACTTTACGTTAAATTCCATTCGGATTCCGGCATAACTGGAACAGGATTCACAATTAACTATGAAAGTGTTGATCGTAAGTACAACTGCAAGTTTATTAGATGCAAGCTTGGCATTTCAACATAATATTAAAATTGATAATAATAACTACTACTTCTTTTTCTAGTCTTATGTGCAACAATATCTTTCACATATATTTGATGAATCAGAACTGATATTGTACAGTGAACATATATAACAGATATATTTCAACATTATAGTAATAAATGAGGTTTTATCATATCATAATATCCCTTAAAAATTGTGGACCTTCCCAGGGTGTCAATCAAACTTAACAACTGACCAATCAGAACAAGGCAAGGAATGTGTGTGCGTATGTTTTTACATTGTCGTTCAGTGGGACCTTAGCAACTATATGGGCAGGGCTTAGCAGATAGGTCCACTGAATTGTGACTTCAATTTGTTCAAGTCTGTTTCGTGAATACTTACCTGGATAACCGACTAATTGCCATTGTTCCCAAAACGGAACACCCCTTCGAAAAAAAATGGAACAGTCCGACCCAAGGCGCCACGTGCGAACCGTCTCCCTA
>NW_022722325.1:592871-597580 GCF_011630105.1 Anneissia japonica | reverse complement strand
TAACAAACGTCCTCATTCCCTTTTCGACGTTGTTCGAAGTTGGATACACTCTAGCCTTTGAAATTACTAGCAGTCTTTTCAAGCAATTCTGTTCTTATTTTGCCTTGGATTTATTTTTAACTTGACAAGATACTCCGATCTCTCTCAGCTCGTGGCCCGGGCGATGCCGCCCATCCTTGATCATTTGGGGGTCTCTTTTGAGACTCCGTGCCGGGGTGGTTTTGGGGTCGGGTCTGTGGGGGCCGCCGGCTCCTGCGCATCCCGCCCACCCTGTCCCGGTTGTGGGACTCCACCCGGACCTCATCCTTCGCCTGAATTCCCAAGCGAAATCCAAGCCGGTTGCCGCGTCGCGGCGTCTTACGGCTGCTTTTCCGGTCCCCGAGGACCAGTTTAAGCAGTTCATTCAGGCGCCGCCCATTCCTTGCGCTGCCAAGGGCAGACTGTGGGAGGATTAGAAGCTCTCTTCTGCTTCTAAGGCTTTGTTTTCTAACAAAGCTCAGGGCGTGGCTGAGGAGGCTTTGGCCTTTGTGGACCGCGCGGCTTGGGAGGGCATATGCGCCGTGAATGGGGCGGGGTTTGCTTTGTCCTTCTTGTCTGATGCTGACGCTAACCCAACTCTCGTCCCGGACGCCATTGGCCTCCTTCGGGTGGGCATTGGCCTTATTTCGGACCAGTTTAGTTCCATCGCCCAGGCTGCCGGCGCAGCCCGGAGGACTAATGTGCTCCGGGCGACGACGGTCAGCCCCGGTCACTTTGATCGGTTTTTTAGACTGCCCCTCTTTTGGGGCAGAGGACCTCTTCTTTGGCCAGTTCGCGGCCAAAGAAGAGGCTTGGGCTAGGGAGTTGGAAGCGCGGCATCAGACTAGGGCTAAGTTCCCGCGCTGTGACCGCCGTTCAGTGCTTTCCCAGCGCTGGGCGTTCGCGAGGCCGTCACATCAGCCCCAGCAGCAACAGCCTCTGTTGCATCCCCTCCCGCAGCCCGCAGCCGCTGTCCCTCCTGCTCCTGCTCCTGCTCCTGCCACCAATTGACAATTCACCCGGGCTGCTCCCTCAGCCGACAGGGCACGGCGGGGGAGTGGTGGCCCTCGTTCCTGATGTTCATGGTGGGGGGCCCGGTTCCTCAGTAGAAGGAGGGACCAGCCCGGTAGGGGGGAGGCTGATGCTTTTCACCCACGAATGGGAACGGCTGTCTCCGGACAGCTGGATCATGCAGACTATATCCCGTGGGTACCAGATAGAGTTTACTTCCCCTCCGGTTGCGTACGGAGGGATGAACACGCCCATTGCAGCCTCCCCCGAGAAGAGGGAAGCCCTGTTTTCAGGGGTGAACGACCTTCTTTTGAAAGGGGCTGTAGTCGAAGTTGTTCCGAATACCGAAGACAAGGGGTTCGTTTCCACACTCTTCCTGACAGAAAAATCGTCAGGCGGATGGCGCCCTATCCTAAATCTGCGGCGGCTGAACCAATGGATCAGACCGCAAAAATTCTGCATGGACACTCTCGCTCTTATTCTCCAGGGCCTCATGCCCGGGGACTGGGCCGCTACTATAGACCTCAAGGATGCTTACTTTCACGTGCCTATTTTCCCAGAAGATCGCAAATGGCTGCGTTTTCGTCTGGACGGTCGTACGTATCAGTTCAAAGCTCTTCCCTTCGGTCTATCCACGGCTCCTCGGGTGTTTACACGGGTGGTAAAATCCCTAGGTGCAGTGTTCCACGCGAGAGGGATACGTATTTTCATGTACCTAGACGACTGGCTCGTGGTCGCAAATTCCCGAGCAACTTTGTTGCATCATCTCAGCATTGTCTTAGACATGACGGAATCAGTAGGGTTCATTATCAACCGGGAGAAATCGGTTTTGGTTCCCACGCAACTTCCGCTGTATCTGGGGGCGCACATTGATCTTGTTCGTTCAGTGGCGTTCCCCTCCACGGGTCAGATCCGCAAGTGCCAGCTAGCAATCACTCAGCTTCTTTTCCTTCCGCATTCCCCAGCCGAGTCGTGGCTGCGAATGTTGGGGTTTCTTGCGAGCCTGGTAGACCTAGTTCGTGATGTTGGTAGTCTATGAGTGAGATACTTACCTGGATAACCTTCCCTCCCTTCCTACCCTCGCCGTGATCGTGTCGATCTTTAGGGAATGAGGACGTTTGTTAGGGAGACGGTTCGCATGTGGCGCCTTGGGTCGGACTGTTCCATTTTTTTCGAAGGGGTGTTCCGTTTTGGGAACAATGGCAATTAATCGGTTATCCAGGTAAGTATCTCACTCATAGACTACCAACATCACGATTGATTTGTGTATTCTGTCGCATGGCTTAGGTTTTACTATTTGCTTTGTTTTTAATTATTTCTTGTCGTTCTTGTAATATATAGTGGTATGGTATAATCTATAAGTGACCGAAAAAAATTATTGTTGTGTTGCCCATAGTGACATTTTTAGAGTTTATAACCAACAATTCTTTACCCCATACATTTGTTTGGTAAAAGGTTGTGACCACAATGCTAAAGCCAGTGGTTGAAGTATTTAATAAATGCATTTATATTTAACCATCAATTATACAATCTTCTAGTTAAAATAATATTTTTGGCAAAAAAAGAAATACAAATCTCATATTTTCTCAGGATTTCTAGTTGGTCAGGCTTACTATTTAGGCAAATTTGTTTTTTGCCTCATAGTGTCTTCTAAATTTTTAATTTCTATTTTTCAGCTGTATGCGGTGGCATCTTTAATGCTACTGATATCCCACAGAACATTACCTCCCCGAACTATCCAAATAATTATGACCACAACCTGCGTTGTCGCTGGACGGTAGTTGCCCCTGATGAAGAGGAAGTGCGTATCAAGGTGGATGTACTTGACATTGAAAGCCATGACAACTGTATCTATGACTACCTCGAATTAAGAGACTTTCCATTGGTTAGTTATTAAATCTTCAATACAATAAAAAAACGTAATCTGTTAAGAAGAAATATCTTCAGTATAAATAGTGAATAAATGTTGACTACATGTTTACTTTGAAATGTGTATTGTCACAATTAGATATTAATCACAAGACCCTAGATTAGTTTAATCTACCCAAATGAGTTATGTGATGCCATTGAAATATAGGGGATTTTTTTAATTGGATTTTATATCATGCTAAATTTTTCTATAGTGAAGAGAGTGCATTATAAGTGTCATTTAAACATTTTACTTCGATTTTGTTTACAAGCTAATGGCCAATTTTGAGTATCTGCTTTTAAACATCCCAGGAAGTGGGTCGCTCAACATTTTCTGGACATTTGGGTTGTCTGCAAACAATTTTAAGAATCACTGTTCTAATAGACCGATTTAGCGACAGGAAACTACTGTAGTATTGGTCATGTCACCACTACTTGTCTCCTGTCCATTACTCATGTTTGAGTCCAAACTCTAATTTTTGGGTGCACAACATTTCTTTATATATTTTAAACAAAATATGCTATGAAATTTTGGCATATACATTGTGGCAAGACACTGCTTCAGTCAATTACTTCTTAAACAATTTCCACAATTTTTTGTATTATCTGTGTCAGAGGTCAGATGGACAGTCTTTGAAGTACTGTGGATCAACACTGCCCCCAGTATTCAACTCAGTTGGTGGCTCGGCACAGATTAACATGATCACAGACAGTTCATCAGCTGGTCAAGGATTTATGTTAAAATATTACATATCAGGTATTCAACTTAAAAATATTATTATTATTATTATTATTATTATTGTTATTCTTATTTATTTTTTTTTTTTCTCGACTTTATTGGTTACTGTATCCTGGTTTCATATGTTTTAATGTTCAATGTTTTTTGTAATTTTATCTGTTTTGTTATTCTGCATAATGTTAGAAACCTAATAAAATCAAATCAACAGATGTATAAATATATTAAAAGGGATGTTGCAAAACCCTATTTACATAAGAAAAAAGTGTAGACGCATCCCCTGCTAGAACAGACATCGCAGGTGTTTCCAACAAAGTGTAAATTCTCTTGTGTGAAGACAATGATAACTCAGAAGTGATATCTCATCTCAGTTTTAATGCTACCTTTATTGTGAAGATCACATTAGTATTTTCTGTAATTTTTAGTATTGTGCATTTATAATAATTTGAGAGGCATTTTGGGCCAGAAAACTCAATAGAAATGATGTTTTAAAGTCTATTAACCTGACCTGTTAATATTCAAATTCCTACCTAAAACACCATTTAATAGTGATTATTCTTATACAATTTTTGACTATAGTATGTTGTTGTATGTTGCATAAATATGTAAAAATGTACAAAATTGAAAATAATACCTCTTTTATCCATAGACTGCAGTCGTGAAATTACTGATGAAAATGGACGTATTACCAGTCCAAATTGGCCATTGGGAACTTACAAGAACTTGCATGATTGTTATTACAACATAACGGCACCTACAGGCTCCTTTCTTTCCATCTATTTCAGTTCTTTTAACCTTGAATTTCATGCAAATTGTGTCTTTGATTATTTAGCTGTAAGTGTCAATGTTATGTTCATTTACTTGTGTTGTAATGTGCAATTGAGGGCGCCACTAACAATATTCTCAGACTAACAGCTAGGCACTCATTGCACTAAAGGTCGTCGGCCAATAGAAATGGATTTGTCGGCTGATGCAGTGTATGCCCAGCCTTAAAGGTCTCTCCAGATTATCGTATGCCCATATATAGTCATTGGTG
>NW_022722325.1:581704-592562 GCF_011630105.1 Anneissia japonica | reverse complement strand
ACGTACAGAAGTTAAAAAATATTGTTTTTTTAAATGTTTTAGGTCCCTGACACTGTATTCACAAATTTCCAATCTTTTTTTGGTCATTTAGGGTCAATAGCAATGCCGTACGCGCGCATAGAACATAAAAGCACATGTGCGCGTTTTTTTCGACATATAGCAAAAATAGGCCAAAAACATGCCTATTTTCAATCAATTATAGCAGGATGAAAGGTGACCCCCAATTTTTATTACATATTCTGAAAGCACATGAGTTGTACATATGATTTTATAGGTCATAATGGCTGATCGGACATTATGACGTCATCATATTGCCATCTGAATTCAACAAACTTAATATTATCGATGTCGTCATTTAAAAAAAATGCGCATTTGAGCGTATCTCGCTTATTCTTGGTCGATTTTCTTCCAACTTTGAGTATGTTTTAGCTAAGTCAATTCTCTTACATACACGTTCACTTTTTCACATTTCGATGACGTCATCATGGTCAAATTATAGGGTTTTGCTTACCCCCTTATCTTTCTTTCGTCAAACCATTGATGACCCCATAATCACCTTAATCATTCGTGATTTCTGAATCATATTTAGTGGGCATAAACTTCAGGTCATGGATAAATGTTATGTACATTATATTTTTGTGCGCGCGTAATAACGCGAGCGTTCGCGTGCGTCAAATTGAAAATATGCTTTATATCAGGTCTTTTTTTAATCAGTTATAGCTCCTTAGGATGAAAGGTGACACCCAATTTTTATTACATATTCTTAAAGCACATGAGCTGTAGATATGATTTTATATATCATAATAGCTGATCGGACATTGTGACGTCATCATATTGCCATCTGAATTAAAAAATATGAAAAAAATTATATTTCTTTTCTTTAAACGTTGATGACGTCAAATCATCTTAACCATTCGTCATTTCTGAATAATATTAAATGGGCTTATACTTCAGATCAAGTTTGAATGTTAGGTATCTTACTTTTTTGTTTGGGCGTCTTAACGTGCGCGTACGCGTGCGTCAAATATTACATATGCTAATAATTATGCCTATATATAATCAAATATAGCTCCTTAGAATGAAAGGTGACCTCCAATTTTTATTACATATTCTAAAAGCACATGAGTTGTAGATATGATTTTATATATCATAATAACTCATCGGACATTGTGACGTCACCATATTGCCATCCTGAAGTCAAAAAAACTGAATTTTTATTCGATAAATTTTATGAATGATCATTACTCCTTCACCAATAGGCGTTTGTCAATGAAAGTTGATACATATATATCTCATAGCAAAAGACAACAGTGTCATTAAGATGGGCACGTGCGTCATGACGTGCGCGTACGCTTGAGTAAATCTTTTAAAATGCTCAAAATTCTTTTTTAACAAACTAAATTATTGTTTTATTCCATTATCAGCATTTAATTATTGTTCAATCCGCCGCGCGCACAGTTCCTCATGGGTCAAAGTGCGGCGGATCACCTAACTCGTCCTCAGTGACGAGTTCAAATCTAGTGATGTTCCTATATATGGTTATGATGCCTATATATGGTCATGATGTGATGTCATCATGACCATATTTAGGCATGTCGCATGTTTTTTGTCAAATAAATTTGTTAGTCTTAACAGGGCTTAACGCAAGCCTTTTGTAGTGTAAATTAAATATGGTGATATTTATGGGATCGTGATGATTCAGTACTTGTCCCATAACATTTGATAGTGTGGACATAGCTTTAGACGTACGTGGCGTGGAGACTTACACTGTCCACATGACAAGGCTGCAGCTAGGTTTCATTGCTCTACTTCTGTCCAATTTTTTTTTTTACCTATTTTCTAGAGGGTGACCCTTCCAGCCTCCTCCAAGGTCGGCTGATGTTCATGGGCCCTCATAAATATGAAATAATGTTTCATTATGAGGCTTAGGGGGAGTGATGGGTTGTAGTCATGCAAAAAAAATTCTGTGCTGTCACAATTGGAATGCAGGAACTGCAAAGGCTCTAGAAATTTGATGACAGGGGATCTGACGTGTCAAACAGGGGGTCCGAATAAAGGAGCTAACTAATGCCTTGGTCCGGATTCCAGGAATAAAAAATAACTGGTAGAGTACACAGGGAGAGTTTTTATGGCTTAATTTATGCCCCATATTTTGCTTTTAGACCACAATATTAGGGATTGGAAATCAAGATAATATTATTTGTGGATAGGCAAATTATTATTTTTAAATATTTATATTATTGTATTTATAGGTATACAACAGCTCCAGCAGTGAACCAGTCAAGCTGTGTGGTACCAGCATTCCAGAACCGTTTTTCTTTACAGACAACTTGGCTGTCATCAGGTTCGTCACAGATTCGTCTGTGACTTTTGCTGGTTTTGATGCGACTTTTTCATCTTCTACAGTATCACAAGGTTAGTAATCCTTTCAGCAGAACCTAGGGCTTATTTCCATCATTCATAAGGTTGTTCCAGCATTATGCTATCTACATTATAATAATAATAATAATAATAATAATAATAATAATAATAATAATACTGATAATAATAATAATAATAATACAGTATTTATATAGTAGATAATTGTAATTTTAGTTATAGTAATAATAATGTCTTTACTGTAAATTTATGCAAAGCCCAATCCATTTGTAGTCTCGAAAACAGCTGAGCCTTCAGAATGTTGGTACTGTGGAAATGCATCATTTTTATAACATCATTCAGTCACGTCCACCATAAATGGGCGATATCTTGCACTTTAATAACATTGTAGGGTGCACATTAGATTTTTAGTTAGTGTTTGTTACACCAGAAAGAATAGAAAGAGCCTTTACAGTCCAACCTAGAAGAAAAAGTCCAAACCTTAGGTCTTGACTCTTACTCAGAAAAATGTCTGACCCCGGGACTCATTGGTTAAAATTCATCACCTGTGGTGTGCAAAAGTCTGAGCCTTTGAATCTTACCCAGGGGAAAATCCAATCCCAGAGTATGAAGAGGAATAGTCTGAGCCCTTTAGGTGTGTCCCAGTGAAAGTCCAAGCTCAGGGTTTTACCCAAGAAAAAAAATCTGACTTCTGATAGGTCAAACCTAGAAAAAGTAAAAAAAGCTTTTTAACAAGAGAAAAGTCTGACCCCAGACCTCGAAATACCGTAGTTGAAATTCAACATCTAGGGTTTTAAACCAGGGGGAAAAGTCCAAGTCCTGGTGTAATTGGTGAAAATTCTAAAGCCCTGAGTCTACTTAACCAGCTTAGAGGTCTGACCAAAAGTTCTTGTGTAAAATCTAGTGTTTACTGTTATTACTAATAATTAAACCATTTTTAAGAATTCAGGAAGTTTTGATCACCAATGTCCTCTCAATTTTAGGCTGTGGTGGAACGGTTACAGGTGCAAGTGGCAGCTTCACAAGTCCATTGTACCCACAGGCTTACCCCAGCAATGTTACTTGTGAGTGGCTTGTTGAAGTACCTGTAGGAGGGGGTACACTTTCACTATCATTTTCACAAATCAACTTACCAGGACCAGAAGGCGTTTGTAACAACGGTGGCGTGGTCGAAATATTTGATGGACGAGATTCCAGCGCATCGTTACGAGGACGTTATTGTGGGCAGGTGAGGGTGCAATTCATTTATGTAACTGCTTAGCAGAATAACACTAGTAATGTTTATTTGCAGTAGCGAACGCTCATTTACTCTCTTCTTGTGGATTTGAGATCTTGTTAAAATATAATATGGCTCTTCAAATTAGATTGTTGAATTCATTGAATGTTGTTATTATTAATAATGTATATGTTGGATTTGCAGACTGTGCCAGCAGACATAACAGCAGTGGGTAGGAGAGTGTTCGTGCGTTTTGTCAGTGGAGATCCACCTCAACAAGGTACAGATGCACCGGCTGCTAATGGCTTCTCATTAAGCTTTTCAAGTTGATTGCATGAGATATGTAAGTAATGTTTTCTTGTGTTTATCATTTCTGGACACCAAGTTGCCTTTAGTATGCTGCCTAGGGCACCTTGGATGACAAAATACTTGGCTTGTGCTTGATTACCTTGAGAATAGGAGCATTTTGAATGCACAGCACCAGTGCCTGTTCTCTGTGTATTTTTAAAATGATTGGATGTGCATCCCGGGGGGGCTCACTTGTATACCAACCTTACAGGGGCGTGCAGCAGCCGCTCCAAGACATGAGACACTTCCGCTACCTATTTTACTGAAAATTATTTGGGACTTGAACTACCATTTACCAAAATCGACGTTGGTTGAACTACTATTACGGCCATGTAACCTAGCAAATTAAACTTGTACCGATGGCAAATGAGACCACATTTCTGTCTGTTCACGATCCATACTGTTCATGGCTATGTATTAACGGTAGGTTTTGCACGGAGGTTAGCAAAAAATCTTTGCTAACATCCTGTGAAAAATTATGCGACTTTGATACGGGACGGGGCAGGGACTTTAACTACCAAATTTACCTGGTATTTCCCACACTTGTGCTACCAAGTCCTCGCAAATATACCCTATACATGCTGAAACTCTTCCATAAATTCCCACACTTGTGCTACCAAGTCCTCAAAAATACCCCCGTAAATGCGGCACCTACCCATCTAGAAATGTTGAAGAGTGAGCCCCCGGGTTCATGTGCATACACTACTGTAGCTTGGTGGATTGTTGCCTTTTAATTGTTGGGTTTAGGGTCCATGCTCTTTTTTTAAAACTCTATTCCCTAAGCTTCTAATAAAGACTAATTTATAGAGTGTATTCACTTGCAGTTCGATGAGAACATATGACAAAAAATAAATTAATGTGCTAATACATAATATATGTCTGTTTATACCTCATTTGTTACCTCAGTGGTCATTAAGATCAATGCCATTTTTCACCCCTTTTCACCCTTTATATCATAAGCTTCAAATTAAAACTAATTTATAGGATGTATTCAATTACTGTTTGATGAGAACATATGACAAGAAATAAATTAATATGCTAATACATAATATATGTCTGCTTATACCTGATCGGTTTTCTCAGCAGTCATCAAGATTAATGCAATTTTTCACCCCTAACTTATACCCGGGCCCCAATGGATAATGTTAATTTTGGTGAAAGATCCAAGGAGAGGTCATGCAGTTATGTTATGTAGTGCCTCATTGTTTCCTTCTTGCTTATATATTAGGGGATATGGAGTGATGGAGTTGTCACTTTCTTTAATTGTACATAGTTCTTTATACCCTAAAAAATGGCTTCTGTACCAAAAAGTCCCCTATTCCTTATGGTATATTTAGTATAATTAATAACACTACTTAGCAATATATATATATATATAATTATACTCATACAGTATGTATTGTATATTATTGTATATTATGTTATGTCAAAATCTTCCATGATGTAGGTCTACTTGCTGATTTGATTTAATGTTTTGTTTTTATTTGCTCCACAGAAATATTCCTGTTTACATCATTTTGATAGCAGGTGAAATATTAACATAAATATCTGGACCAAAAATAGCGTTATGTTTGGGAAAAAAAATCATGTATGAAAAAATAATAAAGATTGGATTTTCTGTGTTTAATAATTTTTAAAGATATAACTATATGAACTCATTTATTGATAACTAATATTTCACAGATCTTCCATCCCAGAACTCAAAAAATAATAATTTTAAGCCGTGCTTCCATTTATTAATGCCATATTTTATAATTCTTTTTCATATAAAAATGGAAAAAAATATATATATGGATTTGTACATAAGAAAATTAGAAATTATAATTATTTTCTATAAAACAATCATAGTGTTCTTGTTATTGATTAAAAATTATGAATTTAAAACAGCAATTTCTAGTTACTGACATTCCATTATTAGTATTACATCTGTCTCTTATACACATCTAGATGTTATATATACCTTATTTGGACATGTTATATATACCTTATTTTGTGTACAGAATTTAATCAATGATTGCTTCAGAGAAGTTTAAATTGCTTTATAAATGGATGAAACATAATGTTTCACATTGTTACATTTGTTTTTAAAGTTTTGTGTGCCATTGTTTTACAAAAAGAAAATGGCATGACACATGTTCATTACATTGTATAAAAGGTCTGAAAAATAACATTAACAAGACATTTACATGTTATGCAATACTTAACAATAAAATGCAGTTTATTTGATTGACATTACACATATCATTGGTGTAACATAATACTATGGTAATGTCTATGATGAAATGTAACCTACTATATCTAACCTAAATAGATCTGTAATGTTTATGAGAATAGACATCAATAAATTAATCAGACTGTCGTTTGCCATTTGTTTAGTTCCATTTCCATATGTCTTTGTTCCTTTAAGTTTATTCCACATCACAACCTATTTGTTGTGATATCTCATTCGTTGAAATGAGATGGACTACTGCATTAAGAAAAAAGGTGACATTTTTAAAAATAGAATATCAGATGACAAGAATCAACCAATTCAAATCAAATTCAATTTTATTGCAATCAGTCATATCGTCATTCTGTGAAACAGGAAACAGTACATTGTTTTTGTGTAAAAAAATAAATTTTTCCAAGATCAGCGGAAAAACTCTTTGTGTCAATTGGCATAGATATGTACAGTGTTTGAGGGTGGTTGTTAAGAGTGGGCGGGTCCACATATTTAATTCTTAGACCAGTAGACACAAAGATTATTCAGTAATACTCTGTACAATATGCCGAATATATAATAAATAAATAATATTCATTGAACGATTTACAGTTCCATTTAACAAGGTGTTGATTCCATCTTTCAACTCATGAAAATATTTTTCCCACTGCACTCATATAACAATCGTTATTTGTATACTATACCACAACATCTACCACTCATTTCTAAATCTTGGTAACATATCATAGTTGTATTATATACAATATCATTAACAATCTATCTTTATTGTAACATCATAGTTGGATGTGGGCCTGATAGTATACATATCAATAATGTAATGAATAGTGAGAACAGGAATATACATAATGTCAGATATAATATATATCAGTCACATAACATAAAAATGGATAAGAAGTAATGTATGTTAAAGCATTCCAATGACCTTCACCAATAAAATAATAATCTTAATGATTATTACATTATGATAGTACAGTAATAGGTATAGGTCACTAGTCAGTCTGGTTATATTCTGTTCTGTATTTGCTGTTGATTTTATATTTATACACAATGTATCTAAATGAAATGTGCCAAACCTTTTCCTACAATATAATTATACTAGTTTTGTATGTACTGTATATGTAAACTCAGATGTTTTGAACCAAAGGAAGAATCTCAGTTATATTGGATATGAATGTGTATGTGATGATTAAAATTCTTCAGTACTTCAACTTTGTATGTGTGAAGTGTTATAATTGCCATGTATTCAAAATCAATTGTTTCACATGCACATACACACATCACACAGTGTAATATTTTTTTTTCTGTTTTTCAATATGATTCGTGGCTGAATATACAGTCAGCGCCTTGAGACGATTTTATTGTGGAAGGCACTCTACAAATATCATACCAATAAGTATTGAGAATGTTTTATATAAAAAAAAACATGTTGAATTTGTTGAGCAAAAAAGAAATTTAGTTTCTACAGCCATCAGTGGCGAACTTGGTGAACGTGCATTTAGATGTATAGCAGATGCGGCCAATAATGGTTTGCGTAGCCTTGGGATTTTCATGGGGTGAACATGAACAAGGTAAACTTCATTATAATTTTCCTTTCTTATCCATTTTTTTTTTTTTTTTTTTATTTTGAAAAATTGGGGTGGGGATTACCAATGTTTGTATGGCGGTGAGTGCGCTAAAATAAAGGCCAATATATCAGTATATTTGGAACAATCAAATGTATTGTGATTGGATAGACTGTAGTTTACGTTTACTTTTGCAAAGACTCGGCAATGCAACGATAAGCTCATAGCTCATAATTCGGTTATATTCATTTTCATGTGTATGATGGTGTAGCTGAACATCTATATAATGTACAGTACCTTGTGATCTTGCATACCGATATTTCCCAAATATCCAATAAATTATTAAAAACTAGACATTCATGCACGATACATGACATCACAAGTCACTTAATGCCACACTTAATAAATAGCCTACTTGTTTGGTAGTTTACTAGTAACACAAATTTATTTATACAAAATTTAGGTTTACATACAAAAAATAAATAGTTGGTAAAGATGTACTGGCTGTCTTTAGGTAAAATTATTGCCTAATTAAGTAGAGTACTTATTTAGGCCTAAGTGCTGCAAGTTACTAAATCACCATTAACAATTTGAATGAGTAAAAGTATGTGTCAATTTCGGACAATTAATGACATTTCTCTCCTGTCCTTTTGCAAACTATGTTTGGTTTAAATTAAACTGGATTTTATTTTCATTTTTACTCTGAGAGTGTTATTTCAATCATCCAGGTGTGCCATTATTCTAGTCCATGTTTGGTTGGACTGATTTGTTTGACCCAATTCTTCCAGACCAACCATTAATGCTTCCCGCCCCTGCTAGAACCAGTATCTTTGCTTGAACTTTTATCATTTTATTATTATTCATTGCTGAAATAATGCTGAAATGTTTCTACCAAGGACAACATATTTTCAATTGAGCAAAAATTAGTATAAGGCCGTATTATACCGGTAACAAATTTTTAGGAAGTAGACAGAATAATTGATTTGGTTGGTTTATTGGAATTGTACATTGTTATAGTTGTCTCCTGTCTCTTATACACATCTAGATGTGTATAAGAGACAGGATGAGGACTGGAAGGCCGAAACGGATCCGTCTGCAGATATTGGGATTCCTTCCAGTGGATGCTTTGTTTATTTTGCCATTCTGATCGGATTTTCTCTACTGTTCCGTTTTAATTTTAAATAGTTTTGCATTATGTGGCCGTTTGCTGTTTTATGGGTTTTCCCATTTGCCTTTTAAAATGTATATATATATATATATATAAATATATATATATATAAATGTATATATATATTATAGTCTATAGCCTCTCTAATAGTAATAGCACTATTAAAACAACACAATAACAAGTATGTTGCGTATAAAATTAATAATCTCTAACCTTGTATCTTATAATAATATTTTTATTATTTCTGTTCGCAGTAATTTCACCTACACATACAATTATTTGTACGGTAATTGTTATACATTCAATAATGGCAAGCAACATCCTATCCGAAACAACACCAGAGTCGGACCACTTTATGGTAAATATGTTATTATTTTACACCTTATTTGTTGTACACCTGTTGAGTGGGGAAAAGGCTAAATGGAACTTATGTTATTTGTTTTACTTTTTAATGATATTTATGTATTTACATTTTTTCACTTTTATGATATTTTTATTTTTTCTTTGAATGTTTCCTTGAAAGCAATAAATATTACATACTGACTTACACGTGTATTTTCTTACCAATCATCTTAATAAAAAGCCCCATGTGTAAATGTCATAGCTGCGATAATATTGATTTTCTAACGGTAGCGCGTCTATAGCAGTATAGTTTTTTATGCAGCTTGAATCGCGCTACCAGACATCAGCAGACACAACCGCAATATTTCTTTTTGGGTCCGCGCAAGGCGAACCCCAGAACCTCACTGCTGTTCTTGTTGATTATAATCTTCTCTCAGGAATAAACCTTGTGTTTTGTACCACAAAATTACAATCAGAATCGGATGTGATCGCTTGTTTAGCAATTATGTTCAGATCTTATCCATTAAGTGTTCTACATGACAACATGAAATGCAAAATATTTTGTTATTTTTCTTTCATAAAGGACAGTAGGCCTACTCAGTCAGTTATTACACTATATCTTTAAAACTACTTTTATATATATTAGTAACTAATGTTATATTATATCCACGGTATGAACATAATTGCAAATCTCATTGAGTTCATCATTAGCACAAAAGAAATACATTGAAGTGTAAAAACAGGCCAACTTTCTGTGATGCCTCATGTTTTGCAAAGAGAATATAGTGTCGTGTAGTACCGTATACTGTTGAACAGTGCTACAGGATTGCCAATCAGTTCTCCAATCAGGCTATTTTTAGGTTTGCTTCGACTTGACATAAGCGTATTCTTTCATCCTTGTGTCACTCAGCCAGCTCATTTCAACACGGTATAGCCATATTATTAATATGAGGGTTTTTTTTCATTGACGTAACCAATCAATCTATTTTTTTTTTTCAAACTTTCATTGATCGGAAAATGAATTAAAAAATATATCAAATCTTATTATCAATTGTTAAGTGTTCTACATAACAATTTATTTTTTCTAAATGTAGGGCCTAATGACATTTATATCAATTCTAAATTTGTTTATGCTACTTATACTGCGTTTTCATGAAATTATGCGTAACACTATGCTTTATGTGGCTAGTGTTAAAACAACTCGGTAGGAAAGCAATGAATGATGTCGTAACGCTGTTGGCGGCATTTTATTGGATAATAAGAACGACATATTATTATTATTATTATTATTATTATTATTATTGGATAACACAATTTACCGTAGATACGGTACCGCATCTCTAGCCACGGCGAACTTTCAAATCCAGCGTCACCAGTTTTGACCGGACGTGCAGGATTTTTTTACACAAACTATTTAAAGTTGATTTCCAACATTCATTATCCATTTTTTCAAGTTTAACCCCGGGGTTCCCCATACCTACAAAATAAAACAGGGGTTTCAGCAAGGACTGTACATTACTGCTATTACCACTAATAGAACACGGCGCATGGATGGCGCGGTCGGTTAACGATGCGTTCTTAAAAACCAAAAGTCGTGAGTTCGAATCGTTTCTTGACTTTCC
>NW_022722325.1:575898-581657 GCF_011630105.1 Anneissia japonica | reverse complement strand
CTGTTTAACCATGAAGCCTCCGTAGTCTAATGGTTATGACGCTCGCCTTGACAACGAGAGGTCGCAGGTTCGAGTCCCGCCAGAAGCATTTTATTACACAATTTCTTTATTCATTTATTTACAGGACTACATTCGTTGAGAGCTATGCTACACGATGTATTATTATGTCCTTCGAACACTGTATTTACCTTTCTTTGGCACCTGTTTTGGCGAATTTATTTATGGGTCACCATGAACAAATTTGGCTAACTAACTTCACCCACACACCGGTTACGTTCTACCGTCGTTATGTTGATGATATTTTCTGTATACTAAACTCAAATGATCATGCTAAAAATTTTTTTGAATATATTAACAAACAGCACTCGAACATTAAGTTCAGAATGGAAAATGAAATTAATCAACGACTACCTTTTTTAGACGTTTTGCTAGATAATGGTGGGTCATTTCTGAAAACATCTGTGTATAGGAAACCTACTTTCACGGGCCTCCTCACAAATTTTCAGAGCTTTACAGCGTCATCTTACAAAAACGGCCTTATTCGCACATTAATTGATAGAGTATATAAGTTAAATAATTCTTGGCTAGGTTTTCACAATGATATTGAAGTTCTTAAAACTATCTTATGTAAAAATGGTTTCTCCAATAACCTTATTGATGACAAAATTAATAGATATTTAAGTGATGCTCACGCCCTTTGTTCTGGTTCTAAAGAGACCCCTACAGACAATAACAATGTTAATGTTTGCTATTTTAAATTGCCATATTTACAGTTTGCACGTAATACGCAAAGCAGAATTAACAAAATACTAGTAAATATTGTCATGGAATTGCAATTAAGCTGGCTTTTAAATCGTTCAAAACTTCTAATTTTCTAGGAGTGAAGGACCCCGTTCCCGAGGTGTTCCGTGCTCGTGTTGTATACACATTTACTTGTGTGGGATGTAATTCCACGTATATTGGAGAAACCAATAGAAGACTTTCAACACGAGTTCAAGAACACTTCAGGGACGGGAATTCTCATATTTTTCAACATTCTGCAGGTTTCAGAACGCTGTCGGGATCTTGCTAATGAGAGATGTTTCACCGTACTTGACTCTGCAGATTCAGCTTATAAACTCAAAATTAAGGAAGCTTTGCTGGAACAATCCATCCCTTAATAAGCAAATTTACAACTTGAATATCACGCTCGCTGTTTGATTCTTATGTACTAATTTACATAACAATCCGCAGTGACGGGTAGTTGGCTACGTTTTGTGGTTTGCTTCATAAGTCGTTTTTCTATTTGCTAATCTGCTTATTTACATACATGTGTATAAGGCCATATAAGCTTTGGCAAAATTTGTTATCTTTCGCACTGATGATGAGAATCGTTTTCTCGAAACATGTTTGCTATACGATCGGGCTCGATGAGTCCGCAGTCACGATTAAAGTCTATTACTTGCTTTATAAAGTGCCTTGTGGTGTTTTTACTTATATATAATTTACCAGTGTTAACGGCTATCTTGATTTATATATATATATATACGACAGTATTTCTAGCCGTATTGCCAGATTTATCTGGCCTAACGCCCTCTTGAGGCGTAGCATTGTGTAATACAATGTTCCCGACGGTTATTTGGACCTGTTCAACCATGAAGCCTTCGTGGTCCAGTGGTTATGACGCTCGCCTTGTCAGCGAGAAGTCGCAGGTTCGAATCCCGTCGGAGGAATTTTATTACACAATGACTTTTATAGGACTTTATTCGTTCAAAGCTACAGGGTAGCCTACGATGTTCCATCATGTCCTTATTTAAACACTGTATATGTACCTTTGACGATATATATATATATATACCTTTCTTATATAATGTCCTTATTTAAACACGGTATATGTACCTTTGACGATTTATATTATATACATATATAATATGAATCATCAAAGGTACATATACAGTGTTTAAATAAGGACATGATATTGTAGCTAGGAATATATCTGTCATACATACATACAAAGGCCTACACACATACTTCATACGCATACATTTATAATAGGTATTTTTAGTAAAATAAGTGGAACAAATTGCAAGCAATGGATTTTACGTGTTTTTAAACAAAGTGCAAATAAAATGATTTAGAGAAATCACACCTTAGTTTATATGCATATTGACTTTATTATGCAAATTAGGGATGGAGACAGAGTGTTTACTTACCTTGGAAAAGGCTGGTCATAGAGAGTTGATGTTCTCACAACATGTCACCCCTACTTTTAATTTGGAATGAAATTCCCGACTAAATTTGGGGGTCTTCCTTGCTCTATATACTTTGGAACAGAGCCTTGAATCAAAAATTTCCTTTCTTTTTAATTTGTTTTCTGTGAACTTTCACTTTTGTTGTTAGGAAAGGCTAGGCCAGATGACAACACTATTCGTGCACCTGTGATTTATGTACCTGCTAAACATTGCTTGTTGATGGTCTCGATTTTCCAGTTGGTTCCTCTAGCTGCGTTAGTCTAAGTGTTTTGATCATTTATTTTAGCATGAAACCAAATAACTCATCACCAACACGAAAGCTATTTGTACAAGCCCGGAAACCATATTATCGTGACCCATGGATTAAAATAAGCCATCACCTTCAGCGTAATCCAGGAGAAGCTAAGAATTTAACCTAGTCAAAGAGTTCAACAGTGGACTCAGCATAATTTTGGATGCAAGAATATTGTCTCTGGGATGAGACTGGCATCAGAGGGAGGAATTGAACTGAACTGTTAGCTTAGTTGACCTATTAGAATAGATTTTACTTTTTTATTTTCTACATAGCGCATAAAGACCATGTATTACGCACTATATAAGTCTAACCATTACCATTACTATTTTTCTTTTCAAATTGTTAAGAACAAACATATTTATATATATAGGCCTATGCTATTTTCTCGAACAGTCAACAGAAAAACCACAAACAGGTTACTTTGCATTTCATAAGTACCTTCATAATGACTGGTCATAGAAGCTTTATTTTGGTTTCAAATTCTCAACAAAATTCCTATTTACTGTAATAGAGAAGCTTACTAGAAAATGACTTTTTTCTTACACACGACCCAGTTAAACATTATTAATAATAATCAAATTCTTATTATATAGTATAGGTCTATAAGAGTTCCACGCTTCTGCCAAGGGCTACAATGCGTTTGCATTATTACTGGTGATGAAATGGTAAACTTCTCTGTTTTTTTTTCTCTGTTTTTTGTTTACGTATAATAACCTGCACGAATTCTACCAAAAGCAAGATCGTGTTAAACATGTACAAACTATATTATAATTAAAGACAATCGATATGAGATTTTAAATCGATAGAACCTTAAACATGAATAATATTTATTTGCCAATGAATGTACATATAACCTTCGATTGCAAAAGGACCCCGTTTAACATTCTAGATTACACTCTTAGCGATTTTTTTAATCAATAAAATACATTTAACTCTGTATGAACTATGTGAGATCATCTCTATCCAGTAATGTTATTCTACTAATTCAAAACTGATCCGCAAGAAAAACGTTTGGAACAAAATCAATATAAAGGTTAAAAAGTACACGCCAGTTAAAAGTTTCAAAGTAAATTTATAAAATAAATAAATAAATAATCCTCAATAAGGACTATGATTTTTTTTTTAGTTTCTAAGTATTATGTTGATAGATTTTGTATTTTTTAGGCGTTAATAAGTAGGCCTAATTAGTATTATTATACGATGAATAGATATAATGCTTGAATACATTATTATTTATTATTTATTTCCTAAGTATTGTGTTGATTGATTTTGTATTTTTTAGGCGTTAATAAGCAATTATTATTATTATACGATGGTTAGATATAGGCCTAATGCTTGAAAACATTTTCTGAGGGGATAGGCAAATAACACTGAGAGATGAAGTGAGGACGTCACGATTGACTTATTATCTTCGTTATTGTATATTTCTGTGTCATCTTTGCAAGATGATTGTAAAACAGCTTTAAGATCTTGCTTTGTATGTTTTCATCATGTAAAATTATATTTTAATAATAGATTTTGGAAAATAAAACGTTTTAACCTGTTGTCAATATAATAATCCAATATTCAAAATCTTGCTTTGTATGTTTTCATCATGTAAAATTATATTTTAATAATAAATTTTGGAAAATAAAACATTTTAACCTGTTGTCAATATAATAATCCAATATTCAAAATTTAATATTTCTTTACTTGTGTCCTCTTCGAAAATCAGTTGGTACATCGCAGCGCAAAACTGAGTGCAAGATTAGTAAAACAACGAACAATAATACAAAAATATAATCATAATTAGCCCTAAAACGTATTGATATTTTGATTAAGAATTCTAATTGATAGTGGTACGAACGAGTTGAGATATCATAAGTTTTATTTTAAACATTGCATTAAAATGATGAATAATGTAATTAACATATGGAAAGGTGTTATTCAGTTTTTTCTTTAATATTATATCTTTCTATGTGTGCATAAATTGATGTTTTAATTTAATTAAAACACACAGCACGGTATTTAAAATCTTTGCATGAGAAAGGAAAGTAAACGATTATGATGACTTGTTTTGTTGCTATGGATACTATAATCGCTTTATGCTACACGTGCAAGCATAATTTTTTCGGTTTATTTTTAAATGATATATATATTAACTATATATAATTAATAATGAAATACAGTTACATTGCTGTCGAAATAAAGTTGAGTTAAGAATCTGTTTATCATACCGTATTAACCAACCAAACAACTTATATCGAAAGTGCATATCCATATAACAAATATAAATATGAGGAATAAGCCTAATTTAAACTGCTTTTATGTACGAATTGATTTCTTCAATTACATCACGAGGTATATGTAAGCTAATAGTGAACGCAATCTAAAAAAAAAAAAAAATTGAATTAGCAATGACTGTAGGAGCGATTTGGCGAAGCGGTTGCAGTTTTGCTTCTCAATCTTAAGGTCGGAGGTTCAATCTGTCGCTGTGAAATCCTTCGCTGTCCTTAAGCAATTACCTACGGTTATTTCTCTCCACCCAGGAGTACAAGTGGGTACTTGGTAGGTACTTGGTTCAAACATAAAAGGCACTGATTACAGCTACAACAAAAATGTTCCATTTATGTGCTTGATCCAATGATCGGGGGCAAAAAGGTGAAGCGCTTAGAAGCCAATTGTTAGAATTAAGCGCTATGTATAACATATTGTTATTATACAAGAGTTATTATACAACGTGAAGTTGAGTTTTCCACAAATTCACTGCCGTCATGTTCATGTTTATAATCCAAACGTGAAAGGTGAAGTATGCATATGCTTTCCATCTATGTTTCTCTACCTTGTTTACGGTGTGATGATATGATGTTAAATGAATATAGCATTTTTTCCCCCTTTTTATTCAGGCCTGCATAAAAAACTGTCTTTATAATGAAACATTCAACAAATGTGGATGCTATATTCCTAAATACATTCTCGATTCTAAGACAACACCGGTTTGTAATAAAACGCAGGTAGGCTTAATTGATTTCGGGTTAATATGTTTATTTTATTTATTATATTGTTGGTTTTTATTTTTTAAATGGTGGCAAACACGCTTAATTATATTCCCGCCACCACACTAAATACTATTCATGTTCCAAACAATGTGCCTATTTGTGGAGCGGTTGGTCGCAGCGTTGCGTTTCAGTCTTAAAAATATATGATATATATATATATATATATATATTTTACATAATTGCAAGGCATTCGGA
>NW_022722325.1:545654-575875 GCF_011630105.1 Anneissia japonica | reverse complement strand
TTTGCCTTTTAATATATATATATATATATATATATATATATATATATATATAGGACTTTATATATAAATATATATATATATGCCTATATATATATACATAAATATATATATATATATATAAATTATTTGAGTACATGATACTTTCTTTTTTTTCAATTCAAGACTCAATAAAAAAATACATGATTTATCCTGTGCCAGTGGCTTATTTAGTAATTGTATTGCGTGTCAAGCAGATGACCAGAAGTCGGATCCCAATTGAGACATTTTTTTCATCGAGAAACGTTCGTTCATCAGGTTAATCGATAATTATATCTGACTTCATTATTATTTTCTATTTATTTATCTTTTGTTGTAAAACATTCGTAGAACACACCAATGCTTACAACATTGTTAGTAATCTAAGTGTTCTTTCGTCAACAGAGAGGTTTTGTATAGAACCAGCACGTCCACATCAATGTGGCCGGGATATAAGTATATGGTAAGTGATGAAAAACATTATACATATTAATATCAATATTATTATTATTATTATTATTATTATAAAAAATAAATACAATATCCCAATGCTCGATGCCACTATAAAATCGTTTTAGAGCTAATAACAGTCATACAGATATATATCAAGACGTCTTAAATCATTTAAACTTATTTATTATTACTATTATTACCATCGTCACAAACTATCATCATTGTCATAAATCATTATATCTATCATCATAATTTTATTTCTTGTTATCATTACTAATATTGTTATTATTATCATATTTATATTATTACATATTATTATTATCATTATTATTATATATTATTTATTAATACTATTTATTATTAACAATAATTAAATATGGCGGTGGAGGGGACTGCCAAGTGTCCCGGTGGAGGTCAGTAGCGGTGCCAGTGGAGTAGAGGTGACGGTGGAGTTTTAAAATGGTAATACCGTTGGTCTGCTATCTACAAAAAACAATTAATACAGTACAGATAGTAAATACAAACATTCTTGGAATTTCATGTGCTACTCAGACTGATCCAATGTTATCTTGTACTAAAATACTAGTGAATTAATTTAGTTGTTAAATCACAATAAGTAAAAAGTAGGCATACATTTTGTGACAGAACAACTCACTTCAATATACCACTGTGTGGTTTATTTGATATGAGAAAATCGGAGTGTAAGACCGCAGGGCGGGTACGCTTTTATAAGTGTACAGTGTTTGGCTGTGTAAGTTTAATAGGAAAGCTTTAGCATACAATCTGTCGACACCACGCTTTGCAGCTCTGAGTCGTCTCAAACGAGAGGTAGGCCTACAGGTGTATTCCGCCAAATTTCTAAATATAACCGACACGAGCAAAGTATTCCAAATTTGTTTTTCAATTGCTTCGCACATTCTTGAATTACCAGAGGGTCCTCTGGGAACATTGCGCCAAACCTAAACACAGAGAAGTAATTATGCTAGTTAAAAAATTATATTTAAAAAAATAAAAATAAACAGTAGGCTAAATCAAATAACATAAAACTCCCATTTTCCATTCACACAGACAACTGTAAAGACGAAATTGATGGAAACACCTGAGTTCGTTAGTGTCTATGATATCGATAATTTCATACAGTAAGTGATTCTTTTTAACACGGTTGAAACATAAACCATTGAGAAGTTTTAGAGCAAAGTGTGTCTGCCCTACTTCTCACAAAATATTAATATGATTAGGCAATGAAGTCTAGAAAAAGAAATAAACAGAGCAAAGATGAAAATTATTTCTTTTGTCTTGATAAATGACAACTGGGGTCTGTCTAAATATCTTCAATTACGAGAAAATACTAATGACAGGAACAGAATTTTGATAATTGTAATAAAGAAAATTGCCAGTCGATCATATTGTTGGTTCTGGTGGGTAAAGCCGACAATTTAATAACTGAAAAAGTAATAGTTAGTCATATAGATTTGAAAGGTAGAAAAATCACAATACGCGAATATTCAGTTTAACGAAGTATAATGAATATTCGTTAAACTATAATACTATAGGCCTATTGTAAAATTTGTTGTACCTAAAGCCAGCAGAAATCGTTTAAGTCTTCAGAAAGAATGAGCGAGCGAGTCGAAATGCTGAGCAGTTAAGGCAGGGGCACCGCAACCATAGCAAAATAACGGCACGGGTTCGCGGCCGCCTCGCTCCTTTCCGGTGGTGGAACAAGTGTTCTCGGATAAGGACTATAAACCGTAGGCACAGTGTACACAAATGCTCATGAATGCTCATGTGCACGTTAAAGAACCCAGTACATCTTTCGAGACGAGTAGGGAGTTAACCCGGTGGACTGGTCCACTCGGCTCCTTGTGGACAGATGAAAGTGCGCCGGTTTACTGGCTGCAGAGGACATAAAGCGACCCCCAGGGCAGGAGAAAGTTATTGAAAAGTGCAAAATATAGTCCAACAATTGCTGGAATGGCGCAATATAAATAGAACGATTTGATTTGAAGAATATACTAAATTAGCCTTTTAAGTTATTTTAGTCAATTTTTCTCTTTTGTTTCGTAGTGAAACCACAACTTTATATTGTGCAATAACATAATGCATTCTAGGCCTACTTATTTTTTCCATAACTTAGCATGTTTTCCGCTGTCCACAGATGCACACATTGCATTTTAGATATACCGTCTGCGAAATGTTTAATTAATCCAAAAAGTGAGCGAGAATTCTCATCGCAATTATAGCTCTTGAATTTGCCCCTGTACAGCTATCGAAGTAATTGTCTCAGATTTTAACCAATAGATTTTTTTATACACGTTACTGCGTTTTGTTCAGAACTTCCCATACACAATTTCACCACTTAAATTCTGTATATAGAATAACAAAACTATATGTATATAAAATAATTAACGGAATATGAATTTTATTTTCAGAAACAACTTAGCCAAAGTGAACATTTACTACGAAATGTTACAGTACGATTTGATCAAACAAGCAGAACTATACAGCGTAAGTATAGGCAATTTTTTGACGTGTGTGTCGTACGTATTTCTGAAACGTACTAAACACTATAAATGTCTAATTCGCTAGTTTGAAAATCACAATGTAAACTTAGGCAGTCTATATTTAGCGGAATTAGTTCAGATAGCATTTTCGTGGTGATTAGTGCAGGACATTTGTACATCAATATTTACCTACCTGGTTTTGCCTACTTTGAACTACAAAGTGTTCATACGTTTTATTCAGGTGTAGGCCTACGTGAAACTGACCGATTCTGAATGCACATAAAAACATTTTTTGTTTAAATGGCTTCATGTATTCTGTTGGGATTTCGAAAACTAAAAACAAGTCTCGATTGCTCGAGCATATATTTTTTTATTTGATAATATATATATATATATATATATATATATATATAAATCATCAAAGAAATATATATATATATATAAATCTATATATAAATCATCAAAATGTATATATATATATATATATAATTTCAATGAAAATACCAAACAAATATATCAAATCATAAAAATTGCACAAAATATTTTTTTTTAATAAGGTTCTGCTTCTATTAAAATAATTATAACAAAAATATGTACGTCATATTGTTATGTAATTAAATCCTTAATTCAGGGAACAGTGAAATTTCACTGTTCCCTGCTTAAATCGTTTGATAGAAATTAATATTAATGTTATGTTTCTTTCTTTAATATAGTTTTTATCACTAATAAGTAACGTCGGTGGTCACCTCGGCATGTGGATCGGCATGTCGGCACTAACACTACTAGAGTTTCTAGAATGCTTCTACGACATTTTGAAACACAGTGCACAGCACTGATAATACGGCTGAAAAAAACTTCGAAAAAGAAAAATACTATAAGTGGGCCTGTGCATCAACCTGGAATCGCTGTTCAGAATGATACCTTTTCTTAAAAAAGCTAGGTCATAAGGCAGGGGAATATAGTGCTTTTGAAGGTGTTAAAGTGGAGGTATAACACCACCGGCAGTGGCTGTGTGTCGTTAATAGTCGGTAGTGAGAGGGTAGAGGAAAAAGTTGAATCATTTTATCGAACATACTAAAAGAATTTGTTTATTTTGTACTGACATGACAACAAAATGTCAGTAAAATTTAGTGTGTATATATATATATTATAATATGCCTTTTATAATATGCCTTTTACAGCATTGGTATTAAGTTAACGGTAGATTTTAAGAAGCGCCATAGACCAATATACTGATGTCCCGTGCAAGTATCGATACCATAACATTGGATACCTAGATTTGCGATAGATAATCGGTAGGCTAATTTAGAGAGATGTTGTAAGAAAAATTGTTCGTGTAATGTACTATAACTTTGTATTTGTATTAGGAATTTTCATGTAATGTCTAACATTTATGCAACGGTCTGCCTTTTATTATTTAATTTAATCCACAAGAGTAGTGTTGAATATTTCGTCGTATCAACGACACATCAGTAACTGAGACAGGAATTAGGCAGGCAAGATATATATACTGTGCTAATAAGCTAACAGGTGCCGTAAAAGTATTTAGGGAAAAAATAGCGTCAATGAGCTCATTCTTACGGTTTATAGAGTGCTTGGTGCGATTAATAGCCTACATTGTGCTTTCAGTGGAGCCAACATTAGGGCGCTTCACTTTAGGGTGATTGAAAATCTCGCTTCTGCACGTAAACATAGTACCAGTTCTGCGCTCGGCTCGCACTACGGTGAATCCCATCCTGACGTAAAAGACCCCGATATTTTGATTACAAGTGTCTGAAGGGCGCCCAAAGATAAATTGCGCCTTTGCGTGCTGGAAGCACAATGTATTAATCGCATCAAGCCCTCTATAAACCGTAAGAATGAGCTCAATGACGCTTTTCTTATTGCCTTAATTTATTTTCCCCTAAATACTTTTACGGCACCTTATTAGCACAGTAGGCCTATACAGATCTTGCCTGCACCTGATTCCTGTTTCAGTTGCTGATGTGTCGTTGTTACGACGAAATATTCAACATTACTCTTGTGGATTAGCATCACTCTTAAGGTCATTTTATACGTATTCTCATTTAATTATGTTTACAAACAATATGTAAATATCATGTAATTCAGGCGCATGGTAGAAACATTTTATTTAAACAAAAAATCTTGAAATCTATTTTAAACCTCGCTTCCTAAACTGTGGGTCGCGACCAAAAAAAGGTCGCCAAATTTTTGACATAATATAAAAAATATTAACTAATGCACATTTTCGTAAAACGAAATTTCGTGTATTTTAAATAACGATAATGTTAGTGGTGATGTTAGTAATATTTTAATGGAAAGTTAGGTAAAACTACTACAGGAATTGATGTCTGGATACCGAGAAATCCTATGTTAAGAATAAATATCAGCATGTAAACTGTTGGAGTTAATGGACTTGACTTGGACTTGCACCTGTGTATGGGCTCCAACCATCTCTTTTACTTTTCTTTACAATTTATAATATCAACTGCGTGCCTTTCACTCAAAAGTCCTAGTCTTGCTTCATATTCATTCGTTGTTATCTCATACTGAACGGGCACCCGCTTTCATTTCATGGTAAAGAGAGAGGTCATTTAATAATTGCCTCCTCTGGACTTATAGCCTCTGCACTCAAGCCATACCAAATCTTCCCGTGGTAGACCATGTTAACGTGAGCCCTGGCAATTAGGACAAACATGATAAATGGCGGTCAGAGTTGGTGTGCTTATCCATCTCCTAAACTTTCCAAACTAGTAGTACGACATTGATTTATCAAAGGCTAAGGGACCTCCCCTGAAAGAAAAGGTGTTGCTTGAAACCTAAGAACAATATTAATCGGATGAAGCTCTTGCAGCTCAACGGTTATCTTGTTACACCCTTAAATGTAGGAGTTCCGCCCACAGTCAGTACTCAGCAAACGGCAAGATAAAGACTAGACAAAGAAGCACTAGTGTAAAGCCAATGACATTCTTGCAAAACTACACCACGTGTGGCTCGCATTCATGACTATCTCGGTCTAAAGCCGCACAGGCGATCCCGGTCTGAAGGTGGCAAAGAAAGATCAGACTTTATATTAAAAGAGCTAAGCACTTCACGATCAACACCTTTAACACTAGGACCCTTGCCACTCACCCCTCACGTACAGAGTAGCTGGTAAATCTGTAAAAATTACATGATTTATATAATTGGTCTTTAAGGGCATCGCTTTCTACCTTCTTAAGACTTGGTGTTTATATCCTTATAACTTCTTCTGCTACAAAAAATAAAAATAAATAAAAAAATAAAGAAAGAAAAAGAATATAGGCAGAACTAAACAATTGGAGGAATCGGATTTCGGATTTCCTTTCTACTCCAAAGCTTACAGGTCCTGCATAAATATTATAAAGTACAGAAACAAAGATCACATTAATCTTTCATCTACTGTCACCTGCTCATAATTTCCATTTTGTTACTGGGAGAATCCTAGATTAGCGCTAAAGATGTTCTCTTTTCGTTCAAATACTGTAATTAATCAATAGAAATGGTAAGCACCTCTCTGAAAACATTGAGCAATTCAACTTCCTCGCTGCTAGCACACAGTTCCAGAAACATAAGAGCCTAACTAGATTATTAACTAGTTAGGAAATGTTGTAGATCACCATCAAGGACTGTCATGCATACAACAGTTTTGAGACATAGTTGGCTTTGATCATCGTATTGTCGCCTGCAGCTGTAAAGTCAGCTACAGACAATCTAAAACCCGGGAGCAGGACCCCATGAATGCTCTTGACTGGAGACCATAATCTTCAAGAAGAATATGCAATTGCTGATCACAATCGTTTTGGTGCTCTTTCGGACAAACACCCCAGGAGACTTCCCAAGTTGATAAAACTTTACGCGCCACTTTTTCTTAGTTATCACAAATTTTATCAGTAATCTGACAAGAATGCGTTATCTAGGCCTATATGATAAATTTCCGTAGTATTTTTGTCTATTAATTTACGGCCGTAATTAGGCAAAATTTCTGTAGCAACTACGAAAGTTCCATAGCATTTGAGAAGTCTGCCTATGTCACTGCAGACAAGCAAGTCACCACAGAAACACTACTTAAACGACGAAAATATAAGATGTCTAACGGACCAATATTCAACAATAATGTAATTCAACTGGCTAGAGAAAAACTGCATAACAAATGAGTCGATGTCATCCAACCAGAGGCACACGATCGAAATTTTAAGCTGTCAAACGAAGACTAGATTCTGCCTACTCCAGCTCACTCGAAAACTATCTGAAAAATAAAACAGATGAGCTTCAGAATGCCCACGAACAAAAGAAGCATGCACATGCCTAAAATGTTCTGGCAAGTCGAGTGGCCAGCGGAAGGCAGAGGCGCCACTAACTACAGCCCTAATATCGACGCAGTTTCGGGCCGCTCCTTACGAGGGTTCGGTTTGTAGAACAAATTCTTCTCGGATAAGGACACGTAGATACCACTCAGCCCTTTTTTAAGGAAGTAAGGTAGTCACAGACCACACCCATACGCAATTCAGCACAATGACGCGGCGAGTTATTGGTTATTCTCTTACAGTACCTTTACCTTGAGATAACTAGAAAGAAATCTGTTCCTCTGCCGTTTGAAAGGATCTTCCAGCTCTGACAGAATCAACTGTAGGTACTCTTTTACACACTTTTTAATGGTCAACATTCAAATATAGACCTTTCTGACCCATTTTCAACAACAAAGTAGCTGACTCCCGATTGACACCTCACATTTACTCTTGAAGAACTCAGAAATGTGTCTCAACTATTAGCAACAATAAGTCTCCTAATCAAGACCAAATTCCCGCAGCCATCTTGAAGTAGGCCTATCCACGTGTTCAAGAACTAAATACTTCTTTATGCTGGAATCAGAAACCGCCCTAGATGACCTTCTGAGCAGATTACTGGGTGAATTTGTAGAAGAAGGTTCAGGTGCCACTCTTGCCAATGACATAACTGCGGAGGAGAAACCGTAAAAGAGGCTGTGAGTACATGTAGAAGGTACTCCTCGCTATATTTAACTCAGGACTGCACTTATCCGCTACCAAAACAATCACCTGCCATATGACTACTAACATTTTTGGATTTGACGTCAGAGAACACTTCGAGCCAGCTCCTATCGCATCGCCACACATTTTAGTTGCCCAAGACCTTTTACAATGACCGGGCTGCGACCATTTATTAGGGCATTTAGGATGCGCACGACTCCTGTCACCTCTCGCAGCTGGACGACAATCTCATGAGACAATAGACTGGTCCGATGAATTACTCGCGAATTCTTCAAAAGCCCAATCAATCCTGTGAACCTCAGACCTAATATCATCCAATCGGTACATCAAACCAACACCTTAACATACTTTAAGCTATGTGTCCAAGCTTTTGAAAACGTTTTGCCAGGGCGAACTATGGAAGAGCCCTCAGGTGTTGACCTTCCTGTCTACTCTCAGTCGCTATCACTCATTAGTCCCCCACCTGGCGGCTCCGCAAACATGCCATCTGACTTGGGAAGTAGGGATACACAAACTTGTGACGCTTCTACTTGCAAAATCTGACTCAGTTGTATGCCAGGACATTTATCTCTGGCACCAGAAAACTACAAGTTACCAGTCGCTATGCTTGAAAAGCCATCCAATCAGAATGTTCAGTCCTACGACGCACTCACACTTACCTCTCCAAGGGTACGCTTTCTCACAAAACAAATCACGAATATAAAAGATGTCAAGCGCTTATCATAGCCAAGGACAATCTCTGGTGTTTCGCAGGAGCGAGCCACTCACACCATATTCTCGAAGGCCACACACACCACGTTCTCGAAGGCCATACTTAAGGCATTCCATTTGCGTTTCGACCATCTGTCATGCCACTAACTCAAAACAATCGTCCAAAGAAATTTCTTCACTCTCGACATGGATGCCTTCGTAGAAAATATCTCAACCAGATGTCACCACTGCGCTGCTCTTTGCAATATTCCACATACCGTCATCCTGCAGGTTACCAGCGACCCACCAGACTCCGTAAGTATCGTTTTCGCGGCAGATGTCATTAAAAGTCAGTGACAGCTCATTCTAGATTCGCTTTGTTGCCTGGTGATAAACCATTATCACACCAGAATATCTATCGAGCTTGGAAGAACTGAACATCCAAGCAAGACCCATTGTAGTTATACCTCAAGTATCGATCACACAGTTGTAATACCTGGGCCGGTATTGTCTTTATTATCAAGTTGGCGCAAAGTGATTCACTTGCACCCTTCTTTTCATATTAAAGGAAAAGACGAACCTCTGTGTTCAGTTATAACATTGTCAAACCTGGATGCTTGCCCACTTATTATCATGTTCCCCTTGTTCTTGAGTAAAACCGATAAGAATAGTGATTTTTTAAGACACGTTTCCAAAAAGGCTATATTTCGGAAGAGGGAAAACACCTGTACTACCAAACAGTTGGGAAACAACCTCTACCCTCATTGGGAAAATATAGTCTCAGAGTACCTTTCCGGGCATCTAGTGGTACTTTAAAAAAAAAAAATTATTATTATTATAATAATAAATAATAGTTCATTCTTATAGAGCGCATATAAGGAAGCTCTCAATGCGCTGAACATATTATTACCCCGGCCATTTGATCAAACACGAATGGAGCACATACTCAGCTCCGCGTGGAGAATTCCATAATATTGCAGCTAGTAATCAGCGCAGTTGTGTTCGAACCTACCAGGTACCCACTCCTGGGTGGAGAGAGGCAACCGTATATAAAGTGCCTTGCCCAAGGACACAAACGATTTGCACAACGAGAGTTTCGAAAAAAACATCCTCACTTAAACCCCAACCAAGATGTGGATCATCCGTCAATGAACGACATCCTCATTGGCGTCTTAGGTGAAGTTGAGGGGACGGCGTTTGGAATTCTCGTTGGCCGGTCCAATAATAACCTGCATACGGTGATTAATATCGAATACCGATAATGTTAGTAGGATGTTTTTATAATGGATATTTGGATAGAATCAGTAACATCATACAGTAATCTGTTCTAAAACATTTGGAAAACAAAACATTCAAATATGTCTATCATATCATGGTTTTTTGCAAACCCAACTGAAAATATTCTTTCAAATAAAGAATATAGTGATTTTAAACAGTTTAAAATGATGATGGTAAGACTATATACATCAAATGATACACAACGTAATAATGGTGTTTTGTGTATACAGTACTTAATCCAATAAGTTATGGCCTTAACGGCTCCAATAAGACATGTTTCGGCAGTCCACTACCATCGTCAGTTATCTATTGCACGCAGGCAATCATTGATATAGGGGAGTAAAAATTCAATGTATGCAAGCTAAAAAATTGTATATATATGCGGCTAGGCCTACTGATAGTTTTAGACTTGATGTGTAATATAATTTATTTTCATTTTTACTTATCAATATAATTGTTGTTTTAGTTGTTTTATTTATTTATTTATTTTTTTTTGTTTTTTTTAATTTTATTTTTTGTTCGTTATCGTCACTATTATTACTATTATAATTATAATGCGGCCTATTATTATCAGGTTTGGAATAAAAGAAAATCAATCCTTTAATGTTTGCAAACTTGCATCTAACGTATGCCTAATCCATATAAGACACTAAAAATAAAATTCATATCACACTTACACTTACACTTGTAATGTAATAGGAGTACTTCACTATACTTAGGAACTTCTGCGCCATCTATCGTCGTTACTGCCAGTGAGGTGCTGTCTGACATTGGACACATCATTATATACTCCAGCCAGGCTGTGGTGCGACACAACTGTGATTTGTACAACTCATTGTGTTTTGCTAATGTCGTAAAGGTAAATGAAGCGGACCATCAGAATAAAATAAATTAATTCGCAAGGTAAGATGGACATTCGAATTAAGTTGATTGAATCCCATCGCAGTTAATTATAGAGGCGAGTTTGATAGGGTACGAGCGGGAACAGTGGAATTTCATTGTTTCCTGGTACGAGTTTCTTAGTGCAGGGGGTAAATTTGTACCTTAAAAGGGTTGGGTGGGCGTAGAATGTGTAAGGGTGAGATTCTAAAAGCAACTTTGCTTGGGAGACTAGTTGACAGTGCTATTATCATTCATTATGTTTATATTATAATTATTTTTTTAAACCATTATCTTCAATTTCTATGCTAAGAAGTAATGGAAAATTATTTGCCTCAGTAGTTTTCAATACCAAACACCTGAATTTGTGAGTGTATGCGGATTGAGAACGATCAATCTCCAGCAGAAACGAACATGACGATAATCCAGGAACTAACTGGTGCGAAGAAGAACAATAACAATGAAACTAATGTGGTTGTGGTCGTGGGATCTTCTATGGAGAACATCTCAGCGTACGGTATCCCTAACATAAAGCGGGCTCAGACGCTGACGAGGCGTCTCCTGTGGATGTTCGCCTTTCTAGCATCATTTTCCGTGTGTGTATGGCAAATTTATTCACTCATAGACGCCTACTGCGATTGGAAAGTTACTACCAACATTGACATTAAAAGTACACCTGCCCTCTCTTTTCCTGTCGTTACTATCTATGCAACATGAATGGCATACGATATTCTTACTTACAAAAGCAGAAGGTGTTGAACAACGCCGTGAAAACTACAGCTTCATATAAGGTACGATTTTAGTTTATATACAGACATCTTAAGGGGCGTGAGTTCAAGTCAAAATCTATTGACCGAATTTTCGAGTCAGTATATAAGAATAGTAAATCTTCACCCAGTGCTCCGAAAACGCAGAAAAAATAATCAGAAATTCGGACCCGATGTTAAATGCAGTCACAGAAAATATACTAAATTAAAACACCGTGGCTAGGGATAAGGTACCGTCTTATCTTCCGTTTGCTAAAGGTACGGTTAATTTCATCATCCGCCAACAGTGTGACGTCATTGTTCATGAAGCCTTGTGTAATCGCTCGCTATAATTGTTGCACAATGCACTAACCAGGGAATTGTTATAGTTACCGTATCCCATGTCGCGGTCTTATAAAAATACATTTAAAATACAATTGTAAATATTACAATGTTTTATCCTTGATAACAACCTTGTACCTTTAACAAACGGGAATTAAGATACGGTACCGTATCGATAGACACGGCGAAATTAAAAATACACTCAAATAGGTAGAAGTTAGCTCATGATCATGTTTCATGTCTTCCACTTACTAAACACTTAATTATTAAATTTGGTGAAGCAAAGTAAAATTCAGGTTTACGTTGGATTCTCAGGTTTCCGCAATTTACTTAGTTAGAAACATTGGCGTAGTTTTTAATAATCAATTTGAGTTATACTCGGCATATTTCTACAACCTGCCGCTCAATCCATTTATAATTATGACAGATCCGAAACATCCACAAGTATGTATCTATTGATACATAAAAATAACTTGTTCACTGAATTTACTTCACGTTTTGACTATTATAATGAACTTCAGTAGGCCTATGACTTGCCACATACACAAAGTCACAGCTGTAAAAAAAAAATTAAAAATCATGAAGCGAAAACACAATATAATCCCTGTTCTTGAAAAACTACATTGGATTAACACCAATTAACGCAAATCTTTAAAGATATTGCTTATAACGTATAAGACACTCAATGGTCCATAGATACAATTCAAATCCTGACTTAAATCTGCTTCTCGCCTTCTTAGATCAACAAACACGCACCTTCTTGAGCAAGTCTAGGCCTGGGGAACGTACTTTTAAATGTGCTGCCCCTACACTATGGAATGTCCTACTTCTTTAGATGAAAACCTTACCATATGTGAATGTCTTTAAGAAAAAAAAATAAAATCTTAACTTTTCTCTGTCTCATACTTTTAACTTTTCTCCGTCCCATACTAAGTTTTTGGACATACTTGTAAATTTTTTCTCGTTATCTTACAATAATAAATAATAATGTTATAAATTCTCGGTAGTTAATGTGCACTTTGAATTGCATTCTGCCGTGGGTGTTGGCACTAATACAAATCATTGTTGATTGATTGATTGATTGAAAAGGAAATAACAAAACATACATGGCTTCTCTGTAATGGGTGCCCACGGATGAACATAGTTAAAGTACTGATACATCCTTGACTTTTTGTACAGATATCTGTATGCAGATCGCACATAAAACTACTGTTCTATATCTTATCTTATCGCAAACGTTGCGGTGTGCCAGCGGCTAGCTAGCTGCGTTGTTTACTGTTTTACTACTTTAAGCATAGGCGTAGATCTGTCTCTTATACACATCTAGATGTGTATAAGAGACAGCTTCTATGGAGAACATCTCAGCGTACGGTATCCCTAACATAAAGCGGGCTCAGACGCTGATGAGGCGTCTCCTGTGGATGTTCGCCTTTCTAGCATCATTTTCCGTGTGTGTATGGCAAATTTATTCACTCATAGACGCCTACTGCGATTGGAAAGTTACTACCAACATTGACATTAAAAGTACACCTGCCCTCTCTTTTCCTGTCGTTACTATCTATGCAACATGAATGGCATACGATATTCTTACTTACAAAAGCAGAAGGTGTTGAACAACGCCGTGAAAACTACAGCTTCATATAAGGTACGATTTTAGTTTATATACAGACATCTAAACGAAGACCCCTATTTTTTCTATTTTATTTTGATGATAATGAACGTGGCTGTCACAAAATCAAAATTGCGTAATTTTTTAGGCGTATGATTGTGAAATATTCAAGGGTCTTCGTTTTATAGACACCCTATATGGGTGTCTACAAAACGAAGACCGAAGACCTGAAAAACGAAGACCTTCAATTATTTCGCAATTATCTTATTGTAAGTATTTCAAAATTATCATAAAACAGTTGGCAAGTACGTATTTCATTATTTCATCGGAATATTAAGAGATACTCAAGGGTCTTCGTTTTATAGACACCCTATATGGGTGTCTATAAAACGAAGACCAAAGACCCAAAAACGAAGACCCCTATTTTTTCTCTTTTGTTTTGATGATAATACACCTGGCTGTCACAAAATCACAATTACGAGGTTATTTGAACTTTAGTTTGTGAAATTAATCAAGGTCTTCCTTTTATAGACACTCATATATGGGTGTCTACAAAACGAAGACCTTCAATTATTTCGCAATTATCTTATTGTAAGTATTTCAAAATTATCATAAAACAGTTATTTCATTATTTCATCGGAATAAAATTATGAATGAATGAATGAATGAATGAATGAATGAATGAATGAAAGAATGAATGAATGAATGAATGAATGAATGAATGAATGAATGAATGAATGAATGAATGAATGAATGAATGAATGAATGAATGGAATGCGTTTTTTTAGTCATGGTAACATTTTAACTTATTTTAGTACGGTATTACAGTGCACAGTACTTTTTAATGGCAATGCTCTTGGTATTCCAATTTTATTCTGTACTTTTATGTACAATTTTATCCATCCTTTTTTAAATAATCTTTCGTATGACCTGTTGAATGTGTATCTTGTACCCTTTTAAATATTGATATTGTTACACATCTCTAAACAAACAATAGTCCTATACTTTTTTAATAATGACGAAATTCTATTTTTGTTGTTTCTTATTCTTAAAGAATATTGTTACCGGTAGTTTATCAAAAAATTAAATAAATAAATAAATAAATAAATAATAAATAGGGCCTATATTGAGCATCAAGGAAAAATAGGCTTTAATAATGTCTCTTCTTCAGTGTATTTTTGAAAAATATAGAAAATTGTATCTTGTATAGAAATAGGGCTATATTTTTTCTGTTCCCAGTAAATTCACCTACACATACAATTATTTGTACGGTAATTGTTATACTTTCAACGACGGCACGAACTTTCCTATCAAAACCAGCACCAGACCTGGACCACTCAACGGGGAGTATGATTTGACATTAGCCCTAACTATATACAAAAAGAAATTGTATTTGTTGTATACCTATAGTCATCACACCCATAGTTCTCTCAATGCTAACTCAAGTTCTCTCAAGGCAATGAACTTTATCGAATTTTTAATCAGAGAGTATTTTTTTCCTGTTTACTTGTCATCTGCTTTTGTAACTGTTTTTTGTCTGTTTACCTTGCGTGTTCCTTTATAAGGTCATGACCTAGGCTTTGTATGTTTTCCTTTGTTTTGTTTCGAAATAAAGTGATTTTATATATTATAACTTTTCTTGAAACTTGTCTCACAGCTGAAATACATGTACTATATGAAGTGAAATGAAGTCATTTCTTAACCATCTTAGGCTGGCCACTCACTGCGCACGACGGCCGTCTGCCGAAGCGATTCCACGAAGAACGCGACGCCACGAGTATCTCTGTACGAACAACCAGCTGCAAACTAATAACACAGATTAATCCTACGAGTATGCAATTTTACTAACCCCAATGTGTTCAGTGCCCTTCCGTAATGACCATAATCCCAACCCAAAATTATCTTACACACACGCCTTTGCACAGATTCAATTCAATGTTGCTGAGATGTTGGCCCTAATGTTCTAATGTACGTTTGATATAGCAACCATTATCTATGGCTACCCAAGCCAATTAAGTCTGGATAACATAATATTTAGACGTTTACCTCCCTTGCCAAAAAAAAAATCTATAACATTTCTGGGCCATTTAAGGTCACTTTGAACCCATATCCCTGATACAGTACTTCAATCCCAGCTACCGTTTCAAGAACATCAGTACCCATAAAAATACTGATCGTTAATTTCATTTCTTTGAAAGTTAGGCCTAATACACATTGATTTGTATGTAGCTGCGTTAATGTGCAAGGCAATATTATTCGCACTATGTAATAGGCTTATTCACGGAATTTTGTTAGATGGGTTTACCTTTTACAACACATTTATCTAAACTAATGTCGTTAACATGTTTCCAATACTAAGCAATTAGTAGAGTTGTGTATCATACACTAGTGAAAATTATTATATGAATAAATGCATAAATCTAACCATGGTTCGGAAGAACCCCCTTTTCTAGCAAGCCCCCCACCTTTCTGGCGAAACCCCCTCTTTAAATTTCCTAAATAAGTCCTCCAACCCAACTAATGCACTGCAGACCCACCCAGACACAGACATTTTCAAACATATCTGCTTTTATAGCATTATTTAGACCCATAAAGCACAAAAGTCCTCTTGCTTTGGAGGTTTCGCCGAACCCACCGGGGCTTCGACTGTGGACCTCACACCCAGAAAACCCCCTTTGGAAGAAGCTGGCTACGGGCCTGAACGTGTTGTACGTGTAGGGATAGTTGGTCGAGAAAACCGTAAATAGTTAGGAGAAAAACCATAGATACATTTGTGAACAGTTAGTGTTACATTTAGCTGTGCGTATAGAGTACTACAGTGTTACGTCACGATACCACACGTGATACTACTCTGTGGCTATCGTTGCAGAAAGAGTTCGACAGGACGACAATTTCATCACTGACAAACCATCGATCCCAATTTCAAACGTAATTAAGATGTTGTATCTTACTTTTTCTTTGTAAAATTTAATTGATGATTAAATGTGTGTTCGGTAACTGATATAATGCGAGCTTTTGTGCTTTTAGTACATTTTGATGGTAAATTTTACCACCATCATATAAAACGAAGACCTTTGATAATTTCACACACTAAAGTTCAAATAACCTCGTAATTGTGATTTTGTGACAGCCAGGTGTATTATCGTCAAAACAAATGAGAAAAAATAGGGGTCCTCGTTTTTGGGTCTTCGGTCTTCGTTTTATAGACACCCATGGTGTCATAAAACGAAGACCCTTTAGTATTTCTTGATTTTATTCTGATGAAATATAGAAATTCGTACTTGGCAACTTTTTTATGATGATTTTAAAATACTTACAAGATAATTGTGAAATAATTGAAGGTCTTCGTTTTTCAGGTCTTCGGTCTTCGTTTTGTAGACACCCATATAGGGTGTCTATAAAACGAAGACCCTTGAATATTTCACAAACAGAATTTTGATTTTGTGACAGCCAGGTTCATTATCATCAAAATAAAATAGAAAAAATATGGGTCTTCGATCTTTGTTTTATAGACACCTAGGTAGGAACCGGCAAATGTAGTAATTTGACTACGGTTTAGAATTGAAACCTCATTGTTCTTATGACGGTGACGAGATTGGCTTGAGCCACAGTATTAAGAATAACTATTCTTGGATAAATATGTGAGATGTACTTGATCTTGATTAGATTTTGTCCGCATAGTTACTAATTTTTTTTTTAAATATTTATTTATCTAATTGCATAACTCAGTTATTTTAGAAAAGCCGAAAACTAACTACAGTATAATGTATTCCATGTAGCTCTAATGCTCCTATTATGAATTTTTAAAATTATGTATTAACTGTATTTTCATCACAAACATAATGCACAATGCCCAGCATTGGCCAGAAACATTTTCACTTTTTTTTGGTGGAATTACTACTAGATTTTGGCATGATATTAGGGGCCTATTATTTGCATAATCTGTTGGTTTAATTTTTACAAGATATTTATCGTGGCATCAATGATGTTGGCAATAAGAATTTCAATCCTCATTAATTTTCAAAACCTACTTAATTTGAAAAAAATGGTCGTTTTTTTCTTTACTTAAAAAAATATGAATTTGTATTTTCAGTCATTTTCTGTCAAATTTGCTTTGATGTATATTTTATGGATGCTCTTTGAGTTATTTCCCATACTTTCTCATATTGCTTAATCAGTTGGTTGTATTGTTACAAAATATTTGTCGTGGCAATAATGATGTTGGCAATAAGCATTTTAATCCTCATATATTGGTCGTTTTTTCTTAAAAAAAGATGGATTATTTATTTTGTATTTTCAGTAATTTTCTGTCAGATTGGTATTGATATATATATTATGGATGCTCTTTGAGATATTTCCAATAGTTTCTCGTATTGCTTATGGCAGAATTATTATTATTATTAAAGACACCATATATCTTGTATCATATTTAAATACCAAAGTTACACATCTCTAAACAAACAATAGGCCTATAATTTTTTAATAATGACGAAATTCTATTTTTGTTGTTTCTTATTTTTAAAGAATATTGTTACCGGTAGTTTATCAAAAAATTAAATAAATAAATAATAAATAGGGCCTATATTGAGCATCAAGGAAAAATAGGCTTTAATAATGTCTCTTCTTCAGTGTATTTTTGAAAAATATAGAAAATTGTATCTTTTATAGAAATAGGGCTATATTTTTTCTGTTCCCAGTAATTTCACCTACACATACAATTATTTGTACGGTAATTGTTATATTTCATCGACGGCACGAACTTTCCTATCCAAACCAGCACCAGACCTGGACCACTCTAGGGTGAGTATGATTTGACATTAGCCCTAACTATATACAAAAAAAAATTGTATTTGTTGTATACCTATAATTGTAAGTAACATTGTAAAGTCATCACACCCATAGTTCTCTCAATGCTAACTCAAGTTCTCTCAAGGCAATGAACTTTATCGAATTTTTGATCAGAGAGTATTTTTTTCCTGTTTACTTGTCATCTGCTTTTGTAACTGTCTTTTGTCTGTTTACCTTGCGTGTTCCTTTATAAGGTCATGACCTAAGCTTTGTATGTTTTCCTTTGTTTTGTTTCGAAATAAAGTGATTTTATATATTATAACTTTTCTTGAAACTTAATACAACTTGTCTCACAGCTGAAATACATGTACTATATGAAGTGAAATGATGTCATTTCTTAACCATCTTAGGCTGGCCACTCACTGCGCACGACGGCCGTCTGCCGAAGCGATTCCACGAAGAACGCGAACCACGAGTATCTCTGTAGGAACAACCAGCTGCAAACTAATAACACAGATTAATCCTACGAGTATGCAACTTTACTAACCCCAATGTGTTCAGTGCCCTTCCGTAATGAACATAATCCCAACCCAAAATTATCTTACACACACGCCTTTTCACAGATTCAATTCAATGTTGCTGAGATGTTGGCCCTAATGTTCTAATGTACGTTTGATATAGCAACCATTGTCTATGGCTACCCAAGCCAATTAAGTCTGGATAACATAATATTTAGACGTTTACCTCCCTTGCCAAAAAAAAAATATATAACATTTCTGGGCCATTTAAGGTCACTTTGAACCCATATCCCTGATACAGTACTTCAAACCCAGCTACCGTTTCAAGAACATCAGTACCCATAAAAATACTGATCGTTAATTTCATTTCTTTGAAAGTTAGGCCTAATACACATTGATTTGTATGTAGCTGCGTTAATGTGCAAGGCAACAATATTATTCGCACTATGTAATAGGCTCATTCACGGAATTTTGTTAGATGGGTTTCCCTTTTACAACACATTTATCTAAACTAATGTCGTTGACATGTTTCCAATACTAAGCAATTAGTAGAGTTGTGTATCATACACTAGTGAAAATTATTATATGAATAAATGCATAAATTTAACCATGGTTCGGGAGAACCCCCTTTTCTAGCAAGTCCCCCACCTTTCTGGCGAAACCCCCTCTTTAAATTTCCCAAATAAGTCCTCCAACCCAACTAATGCACTACAGACCCACCCAGACACAGACATTTTCAAACATATCTGCTTTTATAGCATTATTTAGACCCATAAAGCACAAAAGTCCTCTTGCTTTGGGGGTTTCGCCGACCCCACCGGGGTTGATCAGGGAATAAACATAGGCCTATCTTTTCTTAAAGAATTGAGAGAATACAGTAATCACTTTTTGGTCGCTACAGACAGATCGTATGATGATTTCATATCTAGTTTAGGTACGATTTATTTAGGCCTAAGCCTCGAAGTTGCTTTCACCTTTTGCACACGAACTGAAAAGAGATCAAGCAATCCGTGCGCTCATGAAAAAAAAATAGTACACGGTTTGGAATAGGAAAATAACATTGGGAGTTACAGTGATAATGTCACGATTGACATATAATTTATATTAAAGTTTCTTAAGACATTCATGTCAATAGTTGCAATAAAAATAAGGCCCCAGCTCCTTGCATTGAGGAATCAACATGTTAAACTACCACTATTAACAAAATATTCATTTAATTTGTTAATTAAATGATGATGACACACTTAACAGTAAACAATTCAATTATTATTTTTTTATTTTAGGTTTATTAAGTTTTACGTTACAGTATCATTAAATTACCAGAATAAAATTTACCTATTTAACGCTATGAGAAAAGGTGTATTGGAAACAAAAAAGAAAATAGTTTTTCACAATTCAAGAAGGAGCCATATAACAAAAACAGGCAGAGTGACAGCATAAAATGAATAAAACAAAAAGGATGTAATCTTTATCAGAATAAATTTATTTGATATGACATTATTTCGAGCAAAACTCATATATCTCAAAAAAAATATTTTCCTTTTGAACATAAGAACATTACATAAAATTCCTTTCTTGGTAAACAATATTTAAAAAAAATACAACAAAAGAAAAAATATTGATCATAATAGGCAAAACCAATACGCATAAAATGTTCTCTTGTAATAGGCTATCATAATATATAACTAGTGTATTAATTTCATTATATTTTCAATGGTAACACCTCCCCTTTTTATATATAGGCCTATTCTATATATAATTACTTTAGTTGCAAGGCCCTCCGTAATCTTGCCGCTTCTTATAATTTTTGAGTTTAAATCTGTTTCTATGTTGAAGGAGGGGTTTCATGTATTACGGTACGGTACGCGTTAAATTAATATACATTAATTGGCGCTGCTGTCCTCCAACGAAAGTAAGGCTGGCTGGCTATAAAGACCTATATGGGTGACTACAAAATGAAGACCAAAGACCCGAAAACGGAGACCCACATTTTTTTTTCTTTCAATCTGATGAAAATAATTCTTTTAAAATCACTTCATGCTATATGTATATATAATATTCATCTTTCTTTGTCGGGTGAATGCTTTTGCATATTATAGAGTTAAGGATAAATAGAATGAATGAATGAATAAATGAATGAATGAATGAATGAATGGATGGATGGATGGAAGGATGGATGGATGGATGGACGGACGGACGGACGGATGGATAGATGGATGAATGGATGGATGGATGAATGAATGAATGAATTTTTAGTCATGGTAACATTTTAACTTATTTTAGTACGGTATTACAGTGAACTGTATTTTTTAATGGCAATGCTCTTGGTATTCCAATTTTATTCTGTACTTTTATGTACAATTTTATCCATCCTTTTTAAATAATATTTCGTATGACCTGTTGAATGTGTATCTTGTACCCTTTTAAATATTGATATTGTAATAATGTGACAAGCAAGGCAAATTTCAAGCCATTTTTTTCAAGTTTGGCCAATAAAATTGAATTGAATTTATAATGTATTAATATATATTCGGCCTTACAGGCATCATCAGTGCAGCTAAGGTACAGATCAAGATAAAACGTTCGACCAACTTAAGATGTAGGGGCATATTTGCCAGTTTCGCAGCATCGATCGAAGTTTCTTAGCTTGGAATTTTAATCAATTGAACAATTAGTAGGCCAATTGTACTTGCAGACTGATAGTAGACCTAAATGTATCACTTGAATGTATCAAATCATGGAGAAATATATTAATAAGATCAATCACCTGTTTCATTTTTGTACTGATTCAAATAGACTTCGAGGTTCATAGGCCTACAAAGGCTGAATCCTGAGATCACGTGAATTGTGCGTTGTTCTATCAAAATCGGACACAGTCGCTCACGTTGCACAGAGCCGCTGGTTATTTAAGCTGACACAGACTTGAAAATAGCGCATGCACAAAATAGTTAAGGCTTGGGCCTATTATGAATAATTCATATAATCTTACCAAACTATCCCACGTTAAAGAATATTAAGTGCCGCTAGGCCAAGCTCAGTAGCAGCGCCAAGACGCGGTCTGCCGCCAACCGTGGACGTACAACATTCTGCCGCTTTGGAAATGGAACTGGAATAAAAAGTAAATCATTAAATTGACTATTCAGGCAATAATGTGCTAAAACGACGAATACTATATACACATAGCATGAAGTGATTTAAAAATATTATTTTCATCACGATTGAGAGAAAACAATATGGGTCTTCGTTTTTCGGTCTTCGTTTTGTAGACCCATAATATAGGGTGTCTATAAAACGAAGACCCTTAATTATCTCATCCATCCCATGTTGGTTTCACTACCAAATGACCGATGCTGCACATATGCATCACTATGCACCATATGTTTATTTTAACATGAAACAAGTTTGTGAATGAAATATTCAAGGCCTTTGTAGGCCCCCAAAATACGCGTACCGAAGGCCAGCCTACTTTCGTTGGAGGGCAGCAGCGCCAGACGCGCTCTGCCGCAAGATATGGAACAACAGTATGGCTGCCGCTTTGGAACTGGAATGAAAAGTAAATAATTAAATTGACTCCGATTCAGGAAATAATGTGTTAAAAAGACGAATACTACCGGTATACATATACATAGCATGAAGTGATTTAAAAACATTATTTTCAACACGATTGAGAGAAAAAAATGTGGGTCTTCGTTTTTCGGTCTTCGTTTTGTAGACACCCATGGGTGTCTATAAAACGAAGACATTTGATAATTTCACAAACCAAAGTTCAAATAACCTCGTAATTGTGATTTTGTGACAGCCAGGTGTATTATCATCAAAACAAAAGAGAAAAAATAGGGGTCTTCGTTTTTGGTCTTCGGTCTTCGTTTTATAGACATTCATATAGGGTGTCTATATACGAAGACCCTTTAGTATTTCTTGATTTTATTTTGATGAAATAAAGAAATACGTATTTGGTAACTGTTTTATGATGATTTTAAAATACTTACAAGATAATTGTGAAATAATTGAAGGTCTTCGTTTTTCAGGTTTCACCCACATAGGGTGTCTATAAAACGAAGACCCTTGAATATTTCACAAACAGACGCCCAAAAAAATTCGTAATTTTGATTTTGTGACAGCCAGCTTCATTATCATCAAAATAAAATAGAAAAAATAGGGGTCTTCGTTTTTGGATCTTCGATCTTCGTTTTATAGACACCCAAGTAGGAATCGGCAAATGTAGTAATTTGACTACGATTTAGAATTAAAACCCATTGTTCTTATGACGGTGACGAGATTGGCTTAAGCCACAGTATTAAGAATAACTATACTTGGATAAATATGTGAGATGTACTTGATCTTGATTAGATTTTGTCCGCATAGTTACTAATTTTTTTTAAAATATTTATTTATCTAATTGCATAACTCAGTTATTTTAGAAAAGCCGAAAACTGACTACAGTATAATGTATTCCATGCAGCTCTAATGCTCCTATTATGAATTTTTAAAATTATGTATTAACTGTATTTTCATCACAAACATAATGCACAATGCCCAGCATTGGCCAGAAACATTTTCACTTTTTTTGTGGAATTACTACTAGATTTTGGCATGATATTAAGAGTCTATTATTTGCATAATCTGTTGGTTTTCTTTTTACAAGATATTTATTGTGGCATCAATGATGTTGGCAATAAGAATTTCAATCCTCATTAATTTTCAAACCCTACTTAATTTGAAAAAAATGGTCGTTTTTTCTGTACTTAAAAAAATATGAATTTGTATTTTCAGTCATTTTCTGTCAAATTGGCCTTGATGTATATTTTATGGATGCTCTTTGAGTTATTTCCCATACTTTCTCATATTGCTTAATCAGTTGGTTGTATTGTTACACAACATTTGTCGTGGCAATAATGATGTTGGCAATAAGCATTTTAATCCTCATATATTGGTCGTTTTTTCTTTACTTAAAAAAAGGATGGATTATTTATTTTGTATTTTCAGTAATTTTCTGTCAGATGGGTATTGATATATATATTATGGATGTTCTTTGAGATATTTCCAATAGTTTCTCGTATTGCTTATGGCAGAATTATTATTATTATTAAAGACATCATATATCTTGTATCATATTTAAATACCAAAGTTACACATCTCTAAACAAACAATAGGCCTATATTTTTTTAATAATGACGAAATTCTATTTTTGTTGTTTCTTATTTTTAAAGAATATTGTTACCGGTAGTTTATCAAAAAATTAAATAAATAAATAAATAAATAAATAATAAATAGGGCCTATATTGAGCATCAAGGAAAAATAGGCTTTAATAATGTCTCTTCTTCAGTGTATTTTTGAAAAATAAAGAAAATTGTATCTTGTATAGAAATAGGGCTATATTTTTTCTGTTCCCAGTAATTTCACCTACACATACAATTATTTGTACGGTAATTGTTATACTTTCAACGACGGCACGAACTTTCCTATCCAAACCAGCACCAGATCTGGACCACTCTACGGTGAGTATGATTTGACATTAGCCCTAACTATATACAAAAAAATTGTATTTGTTGTATACCTATAATTGTAAGTAACATTGTAAAGTCATCACACCCATAGTTCTCTCAATGCTAACTCAAGTTCTCTCAAGGCAATGAACTTTATCGAATTTTTGATCAGAGAGTATTTTTTTCCTGTTTACTTGTCATCTGCTTTTGTAACTGTTTTTTGTCTGTTTACCTTGCGTGTTCCTTTATAAGGTCATGACCTAAGCTTTGTATGTTTTCCTTTATTTTGTTTCGAAATAAAGTGATTTTATATATTATAACTTTTCTTGAAACTTAATACAACTTGTCTCACAGCTGAAATACATGTACTATATGAAGTGAAATGAAGTCATTTCTTAACCATCTTAGGCCGGCGACTCACTGCGCACGACGGCCGTCTGCCGAAGCGATTCCACGAAGAACGCGACGCCACGAGTATCTCTGTACGAACAACCAGCTGGAAACTAATAACACAACTTAATCCTACGAGTAGGCAACTTTACTAACCCCAATGTGTTCAGTGCCCTTCCGTAATGACCATAATCCCAACCCAAAATTATCTTACACACACGCCTTTGCACAGATTCAATTCAATGTTGCTGAGATGTTGGCCCTAATGTTCTAATGTACGTTTGATATAGCAACCATTATCTATGGCTACCCAAGCCAATTAAGTCTGGATAACATAATATTTAGACGTTTACCTCCCTTGCCAAAAAAAAAATCTATAACATTTCTGGGCCATTTAAGGTCACTTTGAACCCATATCCCTGATACAGTAATTTTGTTTAAGGATGGGTTTCCCTTTTACAACACATTTATCTAAACTAATGTCGTTGACATGTTTCCAATACTAAGCAATTAGTAGAGTTGTGTATCATACACTAGTGAAAATTATTATATGAATAAATGCATAAATCTAACCATGGTTCGGGAGAACCCCCTTTTCTAGCAAGTCCCCCACCTTTCTGGCGAAACCCCCTCTTTAAATTTCCCAAATAAGTCCTCCAACCCAACTAATGCACTGCAGACCCACCCAGACACAGACATTTTCAAACATATCTGCTTTTATAGCATTATTTAGACCCATAAAGCACAAAAGTCCTCTTGCTATGGAGGTTTCGCCGACCCCACCGGGGCTTCGACTGTGGACCTCACACCCAGAAAACCCCCTTTGGAAGAAGCTGGCTACGGGCCTGAACGTGTTGTACGTGTAGGGATACGTTGGTCGAGAAAACCGTAAATAGTTAGGAGAAAAACCATAGATACATTTGTGAACAGTGAGTGTTACATTTAGCTGTGCGTATAGAGTACTACAGTGTTACGTCACAATACCACGTGATACTACTCTGTGGCTATCGTTGCAGAAAGAGTTCAAGAGGACGACATTTTCCTCACTGACAAACAGTTGATCCCAATTTCAAACGTAATTAAGATGTTGTATCTTACTTTTTCTTTGTAAAATTTAATTGATGATTAAATGTGTGTTCGGTAACTGATATAATGCGAGCTTTTGTGCTTTTAGTACATTTTGATGGTAAATTTTACCATCAAAATTTACCATCACCATTTTTACCATTTTCTCTATGCTAACACACAGTGACGTTACACAGTACGGATACGATGAGTAATTATTTGATTGTGTTTGAAGAACTTGTCATGAGTTTAATATTTTGATCAGGGAATAAACATAGGCCTATCTTTTCTTAAAGAATTGAGAGAATACAGTAATCACTTTTTGGTCGCTACAGACAGATCGTATGATGATTTCATATCTAGTTTAGGTACGATTTATTTAGGCCTAAGCCTCGAAGTTGCTTTCACCTTTTGCACACGAACTGAAAAGAGATCAAGCAATCCGTGCGCTCATGAAAAAAAAATAGTACACGGTTGGGAATAGGAAAATAACATTGGGAGTTACAGTGATAATGTCACGATTGACATATAATTTATATTAAAGTTTCTTAAGCATTCATGTCAATAGTTGCAATAAAAATAAGGCCCCAGCTCCTTGCCTTGAGGAATCAACATGTTAAACTACCACTATTAACAAACTATTCATTTAATTTGTTAATTAAATGATGATGACATATTTAACAGTAAGCAATTCAATTATTATTTTTTTATTTTAGGTTTATTAAGTTTTACGTTACAGTATCATTAAAATACCAGAATAAAATTTACCTATTTAACGCTATGAGAAAAGGTGTATTGAAAACAAAAAAGAAAATAGTTTTTTACAATGCAAGAAGGAGTCATATAACAAAAACAGGCAGAGTGACAGCATAAAATGAATAAAACAAAAAGGATGTAATCTTTATCAGAATAAATTTATTTGATACGACATTATTTCGAGCAAAGCTCATATATCTCAAAAAAAATATTTTCCTTTTGAATATATGAACATTACATAAAATTCCTTTCTTGGTAAACAATATTTAAAAAAAATACAACAAAAGAAAAAATATTGATCATAATAGGCAAAACCAATACGCATAAAATGTTCTCTTGTAATAGGCTATCATAATATATAACTAGTGTATTAATTTCATTATATTTTCAATTGTAACACCTCCCCTTTTTATATATAGGCCTATTCTATATATAATTACTTTTGTTGCAAGGCCCTCCGTAGTCTTGCCGCTTCTTATAATTTTTGAGTTTACATCTGTTGCTATGTTGAAAGAGGGGTTTCATTTATTCCGGTACGGTACGCGTTAAATAAATATACATTAATTACAGTTATGAAATAAACTGCTTAATTCTCTATTAAAGTGACTGTCGCAAGATCTCTCATCATTACTAGTGTTTTGACAACAGCAATCATAAAATAATCATATTATGTATACGTTTTGAATTAACTCACCATTCTGTGATTGGACGAAATAAATAAGTGCCTACCGCATATTATTCGTCATAATACAACTGTAAAGCTTAAAGCCATCATAACAATAACGATATATATTTAGTATTATATCGTGATTTATATCGTTATTGATATGATTTCTTTAATCTTTACAGTTATATTATGATGGATAATATGCGGTAGGCACTTATTTATTTCGTCTAATCACAGAATGGCGAGTTCATTTAAAACATACTCTCTAAATTCAAAAGAGTGGAATCCCACTCTAATCAAGTGAATGTTTACTCTTAAGGGAGCTTGTGTGATTAAATTGCACTTATTGAAGAGTGTACATTCATCCAATTCTACCTAAATAATGATCTGATAAGTATCAATTCTGGTGACAAATAATAGTCATGATTGTCGCGATGACGTCACCAATCTGATTAGGGGACTCTGATCAGATGATTGATGATTGGTGCTGGCACCAGAATAGAAGTGTATCAGCATTTTATTTGTCACCGAAACTGATCATTTAGGTTGGATCGGTTTGAATATTCTGCCCTGATTTGGAAAAAGGCAGAAAATTAGCAAAACGCGTTTGGTTTTAGCCAAAGAAAAGTACAAATTATTTTCAATTCTTTCAAGTATATTTTTAAAAAGCATACCATTAAAAAAATTTGTCATAGGCCTACACATTACTGATTTTATTTTTATTTTGAGGGGTTCAAAATGCAGATGCCTTTTTCCGGATTATTTGTGCTTATATATTGAAAATAATAATTTAACACGGGCATTATCTGCAATAATGTTTAAATATATCGATGAATTTTAAATTAGTGCATGAATATTGTAAATGTATGTAACTGTAATTTGAAAAAAAAAAGATTTTTTCATAAAATTCTAAATTTTATGTAAAAATAAAATTAATATTTTAAAATTGTACACGCGTTGAAATCTTAATTTCTTTAATGTAATATTTAACAAATGTTAAGTAAGGTATAACAAAGTAAACCAATCAAGAACAAACTAGAAGTTATGTTTTATTCATAGTGTGTCGGTGGAGCTTGGGTGGGTCGGGGTGGGCTTTCTTTGCGTTTTATATGTTGGAGGTAAGTTGAAAAGTTATCCATATTTTTGGACATGTTCAACCGCTATGTTTATAATTAGATGCCACACCAACCTATTTCAATTATCTTTATAATCACAATTAGGCCTATCATCCTTATTTATCGTCCTTATGGTCATCGGATAATAATGCTACTGAAATGTTATTTCTAAATCTTCATGAACTTTGCAGGCACTAAATCATATTTAAAGCACCGCTTTTATATTATAAAACAATTCAAAATAATTATTTTTCATATGTGAACATGAAAACCAAGGTTACATCATAATGTACGGTACCGGTATCAAATTATTATTTAATTATTATTTATATTGCTCAAGAATTGTTATTAAATTAAGTTTTTATTAATTTATACGAAAAATAAAATAGTAATACACATTGAATAAAACTAGGAATATTTACATCAAATTAAAAATGCATAGAATTTCACAATTAATATTTACATAGTATATTATTTATCATTTGTACAGGTTATCAGAAAAACAATGTAGACAATGCTTTTTTTCGAGTTAATCCTCAGAATAAAGCTAGAACAAACTAGGCATTATTATTATTATCATTATTAGTTAATGCCTTATTCCAAATTACTTGTAGTGGTATGTGTAGAAAATGCCAATTTTGAAAAATAAAAATCATATTTAGAGTAATATTTTTGGCTTTCTATTGAATTAAGGTGATAGATTATAGCCTAGTCAGGAGTCATATAAGACAAAAATCTCGATTTTGAAAAACAAAATGTAGTTAATACCTATTTTTCCGAATCAGGGCAGTATTGCCCTTTGATGGTGTGACTGCCAATACCTAACAGTACTGAATAATCTGAATAATTATTTGAATTCCAACGAAGCTTTGTCTCTTGAGAGAATATGAGTATATGGTAACATTCCAAATTTGAATATTTTCTTGTGAGAAGTTTCTTTAGCTACAGTAATTTCAGCATTTATATCTAGATTTTTTTTAAATATTTAAATATCAAATTTACCTTAAAAATTTCTCTTTACAGTTGCATTGTCCGATTGAAATTTAAAAAAAAAAATCCAATTTTAGCCTATTACAATAGCAAAACGGATCGAAAAAAAAATCATGTCCAACTGCAGAATGATTACAATCTTTTTTACAAACACTTCCTCCGTTACATATTTTTAAAATAATGTAATCATTCTGTAAGTAGGCCTATAATTATGATTGTTTTTTTTTTATTTTTTTTTTAATTTTGTTTTGCTAAAGTTAATAACTTTTTAATATAGTGTAAATAAGCAAGAACAAATCCCAGATTTATTTTTGTTATTTTTTTAATTTAATAGAATTTAATGTATAATGTCATATAACTCTGTGTGCGAATTGAGTTGCATGCAAATCACTGAGACAGGCTTTTCCTTATAAGCCTACTCTGACGAGTATTAATATTCTTGCAAAAAGTTACAATATACCATCTTCGATCTTGGTTTCACCTCTCAATGAGTTACATTAAAGTACTGTAGAGGCATTAAGCCTATTGGCTGATTACGATGCAATGTGATTGAAAGAGAAAGTTATGTGATGTAGAATGTTCTGGAATTCTAGGGCTATAGGTATATAGTTTTTTCTTTCTGGGACTTTTTGAGAAATCAAAGTTTATTACGGTACGCTGTTTTGAGACTGGAATCTTGTTGGAATTTACATGGAATAAAAGTTTCATAAAAGTGAACTGTGTTATACTTGATATGTCAAAGAGGGATTCCTAGTAATCTCTTTACCGCTCGGAAATACGTCAAGTAAGAATTCATGTAAGCAGACACAAAATGGATTTTGTGTCTGGTATATCACAGCCACATTTTCGATAAATAAACAAAATAACATTAATTACATCTTTCTAAATCTTTTTTCAGACATTCC
>NW_022722325.1:543633-545396 GCF_011630105.1 Anneissia japonica | reverse complement strand
TACACAGCCATTTGTATATGGCACTAAATGCGATGAACAAAAAAAGTATAAAGAAACAAACGTTTAACTGTTAACTGAGGTATTTATTTAATCCTTAGGTTTCTGAATGCGAATGGTCACTTTACCGCTCAACTTAACATGTATACATTGAAAACAAAGTACAGTATTCCACTTAATTACTATTATAAGGCAGGGACGTAGCCATGATTTTGAAAGTGGGGGCGTTATGCGAATTACGTAGGACCCTGGCAGGGTCAACGGGGCGAATCCCCCTGTGAAGTAGCTCACTCTGAACGTTCTTAGGACTGTTTGAGAGGATAAAGGAAAATTGCAATAGACGCATTATAAATAAGCGCAAAAATAATTATATAATAAATCAACAGTGGCAGATACAGGAATTCGAAAGAGAGATGAACCAGGGAGGGACTTTCACAGACAGAGGAACCACCCACCTCAACCCCACCATGGTTGGGGCTGAGGTAAGAAAATTTATGATCAGGGCATCTCTAGATGGCCGGAAATTACGCTCTCGCACTTCAATTTGAATATATTTTTCTTCTTTTTTTCTTTAAAAAATGAAGGGGGAGGGGGGAGCTTGAATCCACCTCTGCTCAAAACATTCTTTATCCAGAATAGTCATGATCACAAAAAACGGACATGAAAATCAGATCACATCCTAAAAACAAACAGCAGTCACTAAGACAAACTCGATGGAGTTTAATGTCATACCCAGGGAAGGGCACATATCTGTTTTGAAAGGTGGAGGGGAGGGAATTTTGTGAGTTGACACCCACCAGCCCCACCATGGTTGGAGCTGATGTAAGAAAGTTTGAGGAAATAGTAGCTCTAGATGGTCAGGGATTTTTGACAACCATAGAGATCTTATTAATGTGTGTGTGATATACCATAGAAAACAAAGCTTAAAAACATTGTCTTTGAGTATGTACTTTACATAGGCCTACTTCAAAAACGTGATTTCACAACCACCTCAGCCCCACCATGGCTGGGGCTGAGGTGAGAAAATTTGAGGAAATAGTACCTCTCAAGGTGGCCGGAAATGACACTTTTATAATATAGTAAAATTCATCATCACATCACCATTATAGTCAAAATGAAATGCCAACAAATTATCATGATCTTTTATCAGGGATCTACTTAATATCCGGGACAACTTAGGCTTAACTATAGCTTATTAAGCTTTAACTATATATACTATAATAATTATGGTCAACAAATCACAACTTTTTTTCGCATTTAGCACAATTTTCTTCACTTTTTATTGCTATAAATATTATTTAGACCTGGCCTGAGATTTATGGATTTAAGATTTTTTTAATCACGCTTAGGCCTATGTGTTCTATTAGGCCTACGTATAACGTGTACTGATGCACATTTACATGCATACGTCCCTGTTATAAGGCAGACACCCGGTATACCAAATACTAGAAGACTTATAAAATAAACACATTATCAATTATAGACTGGAAATCACCAATCTACATTGCCTTGAGAAGATCATTAATGTGGTGACTGTCACATTCTTCCATAGGGTTGAAAACAAAATAACTTTCGATAAAGTAGAGAGTGGAAAAGTGTAAAATCAGATAAATGACACATGTCACATCCACCCTTCTTTTAAGAAAATGTCCCCTGACATTTCTTTACAACAAAGTAGGCCTACATTATTAAAATATCAGAAAATGCAGTAGATAAATGCATTTTTTTTTTAAATGATAATAAAAAGAAACTTAAACTTAAAATAA
>NW_022722325.1:538447-542885 GCF_011630105.1 Anneissia japonica | reverse complement strand
CCTAAAAGACAGAGACTTGGTGGTGTCTACTAATAAGGCGAAAATCTTATACATTCTGAGATTTTTATGTATTCATCCACCTATTTGCTGTTAAGTAAATCTAAAACGTATTATAAAAAACGAGAACAATATTATAGTTGAAAATCAAACTTTAAAAATATAAAAAACAAAAATATGCTTGCCGATATTTTGAAATATGCTTTCAAAAAGTACTTTAGTGCATCGGTCAGTAGTACGAAGCATATGTTATACCGGAATGAATGAAAATAGTCTTGAATGAATTCAAAAGATACGAAGCTGTTGTGTTTTTTTTTTTGTTTTTTTTTTTTTTTGTAAAAAAAAGTCATTTTACTTTGTGGTGTTTGTTGTCTCTTAAAACCTATTATAGGTAAGTGGTGACGTCATCACTTTTAATTGTACTAAATTTCCTTATTTCTGACTGATAACTATATCGTGTTCTTCTTTCTTTTCTTTTTCTTTTTTTTTTTTTTTTGCGTCTTGTGTGCAAAAAACCTCAAAGCTTGGGTGATTTTACTACAACTCATCGCGATGGAATAATGATTAGGTGAATATAAGGTGATTGACTTATAAAAAAAAAACTGGAAAAAAAATATGGAGTAGGAAAAAGTAGGAATTTTCTGAGATGCATTTTTTAGATATAGGTCTATTGAACGGGCCCCCAGTGCTTTGCACTGACTGCACTGTCCATACGACGCCACTGAGCACAATAATATAAAGAAAGGTAAATTCATGAATAGAAAAAAAATGACTAAATACGTACTTGCAACGTTTTGATCTACTGGCAGTCGATCTTCATCAGGTACTGACGGATGCTGATGCTACTTATTTGTCTTTCTCACATGTACGACCAACTCCTACACCCTTCAAAGCCGGAGCCACCCGGCAACCACCCTGATGGGAGAGCTGATAGAAGGCGTTACGTAACACCTAGTAACGCCTCACAAAACAAGTAGCATCAACACCCGTCAGTGCCTGCTGAAGTTTTACTGATAGTCGATCGAAACGTCGCTAGTACGTATTTATTCATTGTTTCCAATTATGAATTTACCCTTCTTCACTATATGGAAACCTAATGAAATTATATTGTATAATATATGCATTGGGTCATGTCGCCAATGAATAGGGAGTCTGAAAGTGGGTCGCCACCTACAAAAATATTTGTTTTTTGTGTCTTTCACATGTACCATACTACAACTTAAAACATTTCTGTTAATATTTGTTTCAATAAAATGAAAAAAGAGAACTAGAATTACTACTTAAAAAATAAATATTTTTAAATTTGTATACTCATTGTCATAATATGCCAATATTATTATGGTCATAATGTGATGTCATCATGACCATATTAGGCATGTTGCGTGTTTTTGCAAATGAAATTTGATAGTCATGACAGGGTTTAAGAAAGTAAATTTTGAAAACATTTCTACTTTATTTAAATTTTGATAGATTGAGTATCAGCGGCTAGCAGCACCGTATTCTTCAAACTGTTTGGAAAGCAATGTAGAAACGTTATTCAGCAAAACATTTCCAAACATTAAGTATAGCCAGCAGGTAAGATATAATATATTGTACAATAATAGTAAAACAAAATACTGTGTTTCCCCCACATTTGAAAATTAGGGTCTATTGGTTTTGTACAGTATGCAAATCATGTGAGTATATAGAGTCAAAGGGGAGGCGGTTTGGCGCAGCCATCTCCACTCAGAGTTCAAGCTTCGTTCGAACAACACACTGACCATTCTCAGCCGGCCATGCTTAGTTACCCCAGATTGCACTGTTGACGGACTGTGAAGTGGCTTTGTGACTGCCTTTCGGCAATATTGACTGCAACGGTGAGGTCTTTATCTAAATTTGCACTCAATGAGTTAAATATAATTTCAATGCAAAGGCATTTATCAAATCAATTGATAACAGAAACAAATATAGTAATAGTTCCTATTGCCATTGAATGCATATATGAACTGTTATCTGTTGATTTGACCTACACACACCCTTTGCATTGACATGTTATTTAACTCATAGCTGCCAACCACAAGGAATAGTCCCAATTTCACCATACTGTAAAGCAAGTTCCAGTGATTTTGTAGGACAATTTGCGCAGACTTAGTTTTTTTATGATGATGCTATTGATATGCTGAAGACAGCAGCAACCATGATAATAATACATTATTCATATATAGCACTTTCATATAGCTCTTTATTGTAACATACTGCCTTTCCTACCTATCCTACCAGGTCCCCCAAACCCCTGCAACTAACTGGGGTAGAGAGAAACAGTGTGGGGACACAAGAACAATGCACAGCTAGAATCAAATCTGGTTAAAATCAAACTGTTGCACCAAATGTCCACCACCAAATTTAAGTAAAGATTTCCTTTTAGGTGAGCCTCTCGATAGTAATTCAGTTTACTTTAGGTTATCCTCAGGTTTGTGTCTTTGTTATACTGTATTTTATATTGCCTGGACATAAATGAATAAAATGATAATTATATGACAAAATGATGATCTAATAACGATATATTGATAGGATATATGAGACGAAATTATGATATATGATACATGATATGGTGGTATGATATATGATATGATATATGATATTTAATTACATACGCAGTTGCCATGTTGTTATTATTATTAATTAGTAATGTATACACTACACGACCTTATACGGATATGAAATAGCAATTATGTTGATTTGTTTATTGTTATGAATATGCATCTGATAGGCCTATGTGCTGCACTGTTTGTTATTTTTATTTGTCTTCTTTTATATATAACATTTTTATGATAACCATACGTAATTTACATTATAATATACAATAAACAATATTGTATTTTTAATAGTAAATATATTATAAATTATGATCATCGTAGATAGATTCAAACACATAATGCGCTGATTACAGCTGCAACATTATGGATCCAATGGTGGCGGGATAATAATGTGTAGCGCTTAGAGGCTACACATTATGAAAGCTAAATCATTCACATTTTTTTTCTATTTGTCTCTCTGTTTTTCGCGTTATGATAATGGTAAGTACAGTGATAAAGTTGTGAAGAATATATAATATTTTTTTTATTCCAGGCCTGCTTTAAAAGCTGTCTATATTATAAAACATTCGACGTTTGTGGATGCTATATTCCTAAGTACACTTTCAATCCCGAGACAAATCCTGTTTGTACCATTGCCAATAAAACGCTAGGTAGGCCTTATTGAATTGGTATTATATTTCAAAAATGTATATATTGTTTATTATTGTAGACGAATGGAGGCCCATATTATGTATTAAGACACATTGTTAATTAAAGGCAAAAATAGTAATCTTTTTCAAAAAAGTAAATAACGAAATTTCTTTCCAACATGAGGGGATTTCTGTGCTCTTTATGATAAGCACTAAGTTATACAGTTCCCAACAAAAATGGTCGAAAACTCGCTTAATAATAATTTCACCCTAACATTTATGAAGAAAAAAGTTCCACACACACACCCACACACATAATGATTGGTGAACTGCACACAACAAGGTTACATGAATTTAAATTGTTTTCTGTAAACCTACTTTAATGTTTTTCCAGACAACTGTATGCATGAATTAGAAAGGTTGATTACAACAGGCAATGTTACCTGCAATTGTGGGCCAGCTTGCAAGTAAGTGTACGTGCGCATAACAGCACTAGTTCTTAACGCACTACTTACAACCAATACCATAAAGGAATACGTTTAGAAGGAGAACTATCCTGCGAGGATCTTTTTCGCCGGGAACACAATTATCTCACTGTTACGTAACTTATTTTCGGATTCAGTTTCTAAACTTTGTCTAAATCTGTAAAAATACTTAAAAATAAATAGATTTTGGCACCAATGGCGTTCCATATTAGGTATTTGCATGGCATTTCATAGTACACTTTTTCTTGGTTACCGCGAATCCAAATTCAACAACATGATAAAAAAGTGTTTCGATATAACCAGACGTTGGTGGCGCTCTTCGAAAGGTTCTACACTAGGAAAAAACTTATAACAAATTACAGACTTGTGGCAAGTCTATTACGTAACGTACTTTGACAACTTATTTATCCATGAATATTGTTTTAATTGTTTAAGAAAAATAAATAAAAAAACACACTGACACTTCTAAGCCAGGCACTCACTTCTCCCGACGGTGGTCGGCCGACGCGATTCAATACAGAACGTACTGCCACGGCGCGCGCGCAACGGATCGTATGACGATCCGTTCAGACTCGAAATAGACCATTAGCAGACAGTATCGTTTCGTCTAGAGTTCAGAGGGAGCGGAGTTCGATTCGTCGTAGGACGATCGTAAGATGTGTATAAGAGACAGCTGTATTTTAGAGAACTTTTTCGATTTCTTGTTCCCTTTTTAAGGGTGTCTGATGAATGTAGAAATGGGTTGATGAAA
>NW_022722325.1:534081-535604 GCF_011630105.1 Anneissia japonica | reverse complement strand
GTATATATTGTTTATTATTGTAGACGAATGGAGGCCCATATTATGTATTAAGACACATTGTTAATTAAAGGCAAAAATAGTAATCTTTTTCAAAAAAGTAAATAACGAAATTTCTTTCCAACATGAGGGGATTTCTGTGTTCTTTATGATAAGCACTAAGTTATACAGTTCCCAACAAAAATGGTCGAAAACTCACTTAATAATAATTTTACCCTAACATTTATGAAGAAAAAAGTTCCACACACACACCCACACACATAATGATTGGTGAACTGCACAAAACAAGTTTACATGAATTTAAATTGTTTTCTGTAAACCTACTTTAATGTTTTTACAGACAACTGTATGCATGAATTAGAAAGGTTGATTACAACAGGCAATATTACCTGCAATTGTAGGCCAGCTTGCAAGTAAGTGTACGTGCGCATAACAGCAGTAGTTCTTAACGCACTACTTACAACCAATACCATAAAGGAATACGTTTAGAAGGAGAACCATCCTGCGAGGATCTTTTTCGCCGGGAACACAATTATCTCACTGTTACAAAACTTGTTTTGGGATTCAGTTTCTAAACTTTGTCTAAATCTGTAAAAATACATAAAAATAAATTGATTTTGGCACCAATGGCGTTCCATATTACGTATTTGCATGGCATTCCATAGTACACTTTTTCTTGGTTACCGCGAATCCTAGACTTGCCACAAGTCTCTAATTTATGGATTTTTCGTAGTACATTAGCGCATTTCGGAAAGCGCCACCAGCATCAGTTTATGTTGAGAAACTTTTTGATGAGAATTAGAGACTTGTAAAAGAGTGAGTCAAATCGAATGCAGACCGCTGGCCGTGACAAGCATGACGTAATTTTTAGGATGCCGTATTTGGCAATAGGGTGAATGTTATGACGGAAGGCCAACCAGTCAAACGGTTCTCGTTTTGGTGCCACGAATGTAGAGAGAAGTCGGGAAGTTGGGACATGGTACCGTACGTGCTGGTGTTGTGCAGGTGTGTGGAATATCGTGGTACATTGTTAATGGAGGAAAAGAAAACATTATCCAAAACGCCAAAAAAAGCTGTATTCCAGAGATTTTTTTGTTCTGCGCACAAGATCGAGTGCGTGGAAAAGCTGCAGTCTAGAAAATATTTGGTTTGCGAACCGCCTTCTAAACGTTCACGCGAGGCTCAGTATTTTAAAGACTAGAACATTTATCAGCCCACCACTAGGCCTAGGCCGACGGAAAAGCTGTCATGCTCTCGCAACTGCGACACAAAATTGAAGACAATGTATAGCTGGATAAGCTATGGGAGTTGTCGCGGGTACGTTTACGTATTTTTAAAAACAAGTGAATGTTACCAAAAAGAGGAGCAGCCCGTCTGTATTCCAAAGAGCCAAGAGAAATTTGATTAGCGCGGCGAAACATGAATTAACCACCTACAGCTGGTGTAGTGGACGGGACGAGCTGGGCCTATGAGCGTCTCTAGATAAAATGATGATGGTACCAACGAGGCCAGAACTAATGTAAAGG
>NW_022722325.1:527573-533792 GCF_011630105.1 Anneissia japonica | reverse complement strand
AATGTCGCAGCCCTATTTTTATCTAGAGGAGGTACACTAATTTTGAACCATAGCCTATTGGCTAACCTATATTTGATTGCTATTAATAATTCACATTTTCACTATGAGACAGACACTTTACATGGATCTCTGACATTAAATAATTTATCAATACTATAATACATAACTATTTTTAATCATAAAATAATGATAAGGTGTATGTTAAATGTGCCATGGTTATGGAAAGTAGTCATGCCTATATGAAAATTTGGCTAGGACATAGTTGGACAAACTATTTATAATTTTTAAAAAAATGATATATTTATGCCATTGTCTTTATTTTACAGGTTTATCTCATACAGTTTTTATCATATACAGTACTGGTGTTGCAGAATTGTGTGATTAAAATTGATATACTGTTGTTTAGATCTATTTATTTAATTGTTTTGCAGGAATGGATATTCTGTGAATAGTCCAGCCGGATGATCCCCATTGACTTCCGTCAAGTTATGAAACTTGAGACACTTAGCATCTGATGGAGAAGCACAAATTCCTGTATACCAAACCCAGTGTCATTTCGATATTAATTGTACTGAAATATGCTTATGATAATGAACAATTAAATACAGTATGATCCTTCCTGTATTCTTTTGCATTGACGTTAAATTGATTGGTAATTAATATAGTAAATTGTTTGTTAATTAGTAAAAATATTTTTTATCCTTTATTAGTATAATAATACTGTATTTATTAACTGGCGTGAAGTTGGTTACTTTCCATGCAGCACACTACTGTTGTGAAGGTGCGTTTAAATATTACCTCCATGGTTGGACGAATTGTGATAGGGGCCTAGCAATCCTCGCGGTGCACAAGCTGAGCTGACCTGCACCTGAATCCTCCTTATCATTAGCTGGGCCGAGGGGAAGCATAATTAGCATATTTAATTTATGCGACGGTAATTAGCCAATCGGAAATCAAAGTTGTTAAATACGTCAGACACCACGAAATCGTGGTGCCTGCACACGAAATCCTCACTGTTTTCCCAGTCCCTAATCCCAGAAAAAGTATACTATGGAACGCCATGCAAATAAGTAATATGGAACGCCATTTGTGCCAAAATCGATTTATTCTTAAGCATTTCAACTGATTAAGAGAAAGATTAGGGACTGGAACCCAGTCTACGCGAATCCAAATTCAACAACATGATAAAAAGTGTTTCGATATAACCAGACATTGGTGGCGCTCTTCGAAAGGTTCTAACACTAGGAAAAAACTTATAACAAATTACAGACTTGTGGCAAGTCTATAATTACGTAACGTACTTTGACAACTTATTTATCCATGAATATTGTTTTATTTGTTTAAGAAAAATAAATCAAAAAACACACTGACACTTTTAAGCCAAGCACTCACTTCTCCCGACGGTGGTCGGCCGACGAGATTCAATACAGAACGTACTGCCACGGCGCGCGCGCAACGGATCGTATGACGATCCGTTCAGACTCGAAATAGACCATTAGCAGACAGCATCGTTTCGTCTAGAGTTCACAGGGAGCGGAGTTCGATTCGTCGTAGGACGATCGTACAGTATTCGTACCACCCAGAGCGAGTGGATTCATATCATGATTCATAATTTATATTTATCTCATATGAGATCCTGGCGCCACCATTGATCTCGTATGAGATTAATAGTGGCGCCATGATTTGCTTCACACGAGGTCCGATACCCCTAAAGGTTTGTGGGAGGGGGAAGGGGGCGATGTTCCCGAAGAGCAAAGTGGGCGTGGTCATGCGTCTCTCGAAAAACGAAAAAATGAAAATTTAGGAGTTTCGAAGTCTTATTCAATCAATTTTAGATTCTAAAAATATGTAGAAAATACATTTATATATATATATATATAAATGTTTATATCTCCCTGACGAATGGCGGTTTTTCGCCATAAGAGGGAGGGGACTTTTTTGAAAGGGAATTTTTTCATTCGTTTGCAAAGGTTCGATGATCATATTAATCATGATAATTGATATCTATCAGTCATAATGTTATGTCCGACATACGTCAAAACATCAGTGATTGTTTATATCTAAATAAATATGTCTGCTGATCATGATTGTTCTTTTGTCGATAGACAGGTACTTTATATGACCAGCAGATCCTCGTCGATGTGGCCAGGAATTAAGTATATGGTAAGTGGTGAAAAACAATTACCCTGTACTTAAAATCATAAAATTATAATATTATATTAATAAAAAATAAAATATAAATTATATAAAATACTGGTCTCCCTCCAATTAAAGACCACTTTTGGGACTGGGATGTCCATGGTCTTTAGCAGCTTTGAAATAATAAAGATAAAAGGAATTTGTGAATGTAGGACCACAGAAAACTTGTCTTAAATGGAGGTGGTCTTTAATTGGAGGGATCTTTAATATGAGGAAGAATATCTTTAATATGATGGAACATCCGCCCTCCTACGAATGGGGTAAAATTTGAACATATTACTAAGTGGAGAAACTACAGGAAACAAACGAACCAGAGCGGCGCCTTTATTATTGCTATATAGCGCCGCCGCGCGGACGGGGTAAAATTGCTTTCCGTGTACCCACAATGCCTTTCGAACGGATGTTCCACTATATTGGGAAGCTGCTCTATCTTCTGCTATTTATTATCTTTGTTGTTACTCCCCCATTTTATTGTTATGAAAATGTAAAAAATAATAATACGATTGTATGTGGGCCAGGGTCAAACTGTGTTTCCAGTGGAAGTCAGTAGAGGCACAGCAGGAAAAGGAGGTTGACCACCAATCTATTCAACCTTTTAATTTCCTTCCAGTTTTTAAATATTAAAATATCAGTATCTTGTTTACCTCTCCCGAGATTTTCGTAAAATATGCTGTTTGTGCCTTAGAAAAATCAATAGTACAACATAGGGCTATCATTTTTTCCCTCCGGGGCTTGGAAACAAAGCAATCTCCCACAAATTTAAAACGGGATTACCATTTTATTAATTGTTAATTGTTGTGTACAGGTGTGGCGCCATGAGGGGGTGGGGGTGGGGCGAGGTCCCCGACGGGGCGCCGATGCCACCGACGAGGGGTCATATTTCCCCGACGAAAGCAAAGTGGGGGTGGTCGAGCTTCGATACAAAGGTTTTGAAAGCGAAGCCCCAGAAAATTTTGACAATTTTAGGGATTTCAAAGGTTTATTTAATCGATTTTAGAGTCTACTAATATGTAGAAAATACATATAATTGTTTTTTTATCCCCGATGAATTGTGCTTTTCCTCCGACGGAGGGAGGGGCAGCTCTCCCGCTGGCGCCACCCTAGGTTGTGTCTCTGAAGTTAAATGGCCAGGAGTGTCCGAATCATACCTTCCGTACCCCTGCTGTTAACGCTATTTGCTGGCTTTAGTAAGTGCTGGAGACTGTGCCAAAGTTTCCGGAAGGTCAATGTCATATTGAAGTAGAATAGGCCTACTAGTGAATTAATGCAGATCACTGAATGTGGTTGTTATAAAAGCAGCAATGGTATGGTCAAACTAATATCAAAATAACAGTTTTTACTATTATAAATCAAGAGATTTAAGCCGGGCACTCACCGCGCCCGACGGTCGTCGGCTGACGCGATTCCATAGAGAACGCAACGCAACGATTGACGATCTGTTCAGACTGCCATCGACATTAGGAAGCTTTCGATGGCAAGATGACGGTAGGAGCTAGAACGTAATGAAGTCACTAAAAGTCATCTGTGCACTCCTAGTCGCGTGGATTCTGGAACGTAATTTGGTCAAATCTACGAACGCAGAGATCACCAAATTCAACGGTCACGCACGAGTGAATCCGTTCTAGAGTCGCGTCATCGAACAAATCGTAAGCTCCCTGTAGACGACATTGCGTCGTCTAGCGGAAATGGACGGTCGTACGGCCGTCGGGCGACGTAGTGAGTGCCCGGCTTAAGGCATCAAATGAGCTGCATTACGATGATGACAATAATATTTTTTGTTAATAGCCTATATCTAAGACCTGTCCAGACTATCAAATTTGTGTGACATGTGACATGCCTAAATATGGTCATGATGACATAGCACCAAGACCATATATAGGTACTTCATGATTCTATGGCCATACAACAGCGTTTTGTTAAATAAAATTTGATAGTCTTGACTTGGCTTGATATATTAATTTGCTACAGTCCTTCTCACAGGAGAATGCAAAGAAGAAGTTTGCAAGAACACCTAATCTCCATAGTTATAACAATACTATGGAATATATCATAAGGTAAGTGATATTTTTTTAAGTAATGGAGAAATACATCCATGAGAGTGCATAACGCACACAGGACCAACGGCTCCACCAGTGGCGTAACTACCGGCAGGTTCAGCAGGTTCATCGAACCTGGGCCCCCGAACTTTTGGGCCTTATAAAGTCTAATAAAGCAATGCATAAATACAAATCTGGATTTAGGCCTATAGTATTTATATTTATAAAATACTGCACATTGTGTTTTTAAAATTGTTAAAAGTAATCACTTGTACAATCTTAGGCTTTAGCTATGCCTAGCTGTAACAAGAGCGACCGCTCACTAGTCCTCACGTTAAATTTACATTACCTCTATTCATTTTTATTTTTTGACGTGAAGGATGTCTTCCAATAGGCGAATCTATTCGGCAAGGGTTCATAATTGCCACTAATTACTACCACCAACAGGACACGTCGCATAAGTGGCGTGGTCGGTTGACGATGTGTTGTAAGGAAACGAAGTCGTGAGTGCGAATCACGCTTCTGTGTTTATTTTTTTATTGTATTTATTTTTTTAATTATTATTATTAATAATTTTTTATTTTTTTTATACATGAAATGAACATTCTAAAATATTTGACAGCTGTTTCCCTACAAAAAAAATGGAAAAGCTAGTAAGATAAATAATTAGAAGTTTTGTACAAAATTAAAATGTTTTAAAATTAAGGAAAATAAAATGTCTTAAAATAAAAAAATAAAAAATAAATAAATGAAATTGAATACCAAGACGCGATTCGAACTCACGACATTTGGTTCCTTAACATATCGTTAACCCAAGGGGTTAACCGACCGCGGCATCCATGTGACGTGTCCTACTTGTGGTAATGGCAGTAATGCACATTACTTGCTGAAACCCCTGTTTTGTGTTTTTTTTTTTGTATCGTGCACCCTGGGGTCCAACTTAAAATAGGGTCATGACAGTTTGTTTGAAATCACCTCTAGTTTGTGTGTACACAATTTCCTGCACGTCCGTTCAAAACTGGCGACGCTGGACGCTTTTAAATTTCTGGTAACAACAAGAATAAGAACAAATCAGAGTGATGTTCAGAGGTGCGGCTGCGCGGACCTAAACATTACATTTTACTCGAACACGTCCTGAATGGAAATCTACAGTGAAACAGATCGTAATCTATTCATGAATGAATGGTTTCAAACATACTCGTGGTAATAGACAGAACGAGGTACTCAGTGAAGTCTACGATGAGTATGGAAAGACGTGCTTTATAAACTACGTTTTCCAACGATAATGGAGAAATATTCAATGAAAATTCATTTAGATATGTTGTGCTTTGTTAAATATCTGTGGTTAGTTCAAGTAAAACAGGCCTACATCCTTAACTTAGCACTCAAAACAAGACTTGTCTACAGCCTAACGGGAATTCCATTTCTTTGGTAATGGTAATATACAACAAGGTTTCCACTGACGAACCGTCAAGAGCAGCAAGGCATGCACTACCTATCTTATCTAGTAATATTCCAAAGTTTTAACTGTGTGTTAACCTTCCCCATTTTATTTAGCTAAGTATATAAAACTAATATAGAAAATAATTGCTGGCATTGTACAAGGAAGAGTCAATTTTGTAATGCTAAAAATCTTGAACATACATTACTTCTTTTTTTATAAGCATAAGTTACTTCGTACGGAAGCACCTAAGTGCCATTCGACTTGACGACTTGTTAAGATAATTATGTTGTCAAGTCGACATAATATACATATCATGTAGACATGGCGAGATAGATTATCTTGACAAGTCTTCATAGTAAAAATTGTATGTTGTCATGGCGAGATAGATTATATTGACAAGTCGACATAATACATATTGTATGTTGTCATGGCGAGATAGATTATCTTGACAAGTCGACATAATATAAGTTGTATGTTGTCATGGCAAGATAGGTTATCTTGACAAGTCGACATAATAAAAATTGTATGTTGTCATGGCGA
>NW_022722325.1:515319-527297 GCF_011630105.1 Anneissia japonica | reverse complement strand
AGATGTGTATAAGAGACAAGTTGTATGTTGTCATGGCAAGATAGGTTATCTTGACAAGTCGACATAATAAAAATTGTATATTGTCATGGCGAGATAGATTATCTTGACAAGTCGGCATAGTAAAAATTGTATGTTGTCATGGCGAAATAGATTATCTTGACAAGTCGACATATTAAAAATTGTATGTTGTCATGGCAAGATAGATTATCTTGACAAGTCGACATAGTAAAAATTGTATGTTGTCATGGCGAGATAGATTATCTTGACAAGTCGACATAGTAAAAGTTGTATGTTTTCAATGATTATTCCGATAAATCATAAAGGAATAATTTTTTTTATGTTATTCCTCCATAGATAAATAAAATCAATTCAATAAATATCGAATGTGCTTTTTCTTTTGGTCACAAGAATAAGAAATGCTTATTATTATCGACAGTCTAGCAAATAGCTGGCTCTTCAAAGACATGCCCTCTGAGAACATTTAAACATTTTGAAAATCTAAATATTTATTGTAAAAATAGTATAAACAATTCGGGAGACCTTGCATCTAAACCAACCCATCGGTGGTACGCATCTTAGTTTACATGGTCAGTCAGTTTGCACTCGTCAATGGCCCGGACTGTACCCTTAAACCAGGGCCCCTCCCACAACCTAGTTACGCCACTGGTCTTTACGCCTCTTCCGAAAGATGGTGCGCTATAATGATTATACATTGCAATTGTATGAAATACAATTTATTAACAAAATATATTTCTTTTCAGAAACAACTTCGCCAAAATCAACATTTACTACGAAATTAAACAGTACGATTCAATTAAACAAGTAGCATTGGACAGTGTAAATAGTATCGTATATGCTATTGCTGAATGTTTAGGCCTACTCTCCCCTGATAGATATCATCACCGACCTGGTTTCCCATACTTTGCAAGTGCGTACAAAAACCGACTTTTCGCGCCCTTACAAAGTAGCTTCATTTGCATACGGCATCTTACGTTATAGATTGAGATTTCGAAAAAATGCTCTCCAGCAATATTATATTGATAAATACTTTTAATAAATATAGGCCTAATAGACCCCTTTTAGGGGACACCTTCTGAACAAAAAAGTGTCCCCTTACAGTATATACAAATAAGTATTGGCCGTAGTTTTAAAAGATGTACTTCTTCCACTTCAACAAAAAAAAAATGTTTCCTTGATAGGGTGTCCTAAAAAACGGTTTTCATACAGATAGCCTACTGTATATTTTATGTTTATAGATTTCTTAAATCACTTTATCGAAACATTATTTTTTATTTGTCCTTAAATTATAGTTTTTATCACTAATAAGTAATATTGGTGGACACCTCGGCCTGTGGATCGGCATGTCGACACTAACAATATTAGAGCTCATAGAATGCTTTTACGACATTTTGAAACACATGTGCGCAGCACTGATAATACGCCGGAAAAATACTTTGAGGAAGGAAAATACTACAAGTGGGCCTGTGCGTCAAACTCAAATCGCTTTTCAGAACGACGATGCATTTTCTTATACAGCTAGACCATAAGGCAGTGATATTTGGCGTAGGAAGTTGTTTATTAGAAGACTGTATCATGACGTCGGCAATGGTCTGTGGAGAGGTCCAGGGGTAAATCCCATGTACACCCACTTTTTTTGGTATTTGATATAGAAATTGATTCTACTGTATTGACATTAAATATAAGTACATGTTACATGTCAAATTCGATGCTTAACCGTTTAAAACTGTCTAAAACGGTGTTCTTCAATAATACATGTATAATCCTTGTACATTTGTATTTGTGATCCATGCACAATGGATCACAATTATTTAGAAAGTAATTCAGGTAGACCTATGGTGCGATCATAATTTCTTTACAGTATAATCAAAGTAATTTGGGTTGTGTGATAACAAAATTTGGTGATTACAAAATTCCTACCTGTCATGTCCCATCCCTGTGAATAAAACATTATTTTTTTTATCAATACCTACATTGAATTTTATTGTTTTAGATTTCTCACTTAGCGAATACAGTGTTTAAATTGGTGGAAACCTTTTTTTTTTTTTTTTTTTTGGCTTCCTGTATATGACATTTTTTATTGTTAAAATTAATTAAGTTTGAAAGAAATGTTTTTTGTCATTGTTTTTAAAATACTTGTTTTCAATGGTCAATGTATATGTAACTTGTTCATGAAATGTTGAAATAATTTTTTTTTAATGTCTAAAACGCTGATATTCTATAAAATCGTGTTGCAGAACAGTTACAGTAAAACAACACAACACGCAAATAAGCCAAAATATAGTGATTGTGTTTCCAAAACAGTCATCTCAGAGACAGTCTAAAAATCATGGTGGGTGAAGAAGTTGAAACTGCATACCGCATGCGATTTTTTTTTCCGTACGAAACATTTACATGAAACTCCACTCGGGCCGTCTCGGCTGAATCGACCCGAAAATCTCATTGCAGAATTCAGGAGGTCAAAATGTCATCAACAAACGTCTACAGAACAACTTCTGAGAGAACGTCGCTGTCTAATTTTTAAAAATACATTGATGTTACCATGTTAATACCAATGGGTCGTTTAAAATGACATATAATATTTGATTAAGCTGCAGGAGTAATGAAAAGTGTTATTTTAACTTGAGTTACATACCATGACAATTTTAATTTTTTAGTTAGGCCTGGGTTTTGCATAATTACCTAGGCCTACAAGTAGGCCTACTAAAAACGCTTTCTGGGAAAAGCACAAGGAGTAAGGAAAAGCGCGTTTTTCTTCATCTGATCAAATGAAACAGAATGACAGTTATTTTCAAATTAAGAGAAGAGCTGAGAATAGGCAGCTCTAAAATACTGGATGCCATAAGACCTGCCAAAATGGCAAAACATCAAATGAATGTAAAAATGAGCTAGTTATTAATATAATATTAGGCATAGTAATCGGCAGGTTCTTGATTACAAGGCTAGACCAAGTTAATTATAATGCCGAAATGATAATAATAATAATAATAATAATAATAATAATTATTATTATTATTATTATTATTATTATTATTATTACCTGTACGTTAAGGGGAACTTAGACAAAGGGGAAATAACACAAAAATTATTCCCCTTGGGCTGTTATTATTTATAGGCCTAGTAAATAGTACAGTATCTGTAGGTTCTTCATTTCAAGCCTTAGGCCAAGGTAATTAATGCTGAAATGATTATTATTATTATTAATTATTATTATTACCTGTAATTTAAGGGGAACTTAGACAATGGAGGAATTAGAGAACAATTAAAAAAACGACGTTAAGGGGAAATAACACAAAAGATATTCCCCTTGGGCGATTATTATTTATAGGCCTAGTAAATCCCCTTACGTATGAAAAAAAAAATGTTGCACATACTTTTTTGATTTATCAATGTCTACTCTACATCATATCCAATTTTTAAAAAATATAGCAAAAAAAAATGCAACCTCTGATATTGCTACATTTCGGACTGGACTATGTAGCCTACCTGAAATTTGGGGTGAATTAGAAACCTCTAAATAGAGACCATGGGATAGAAGTGGTTTCTAAACAGCATAGGCCTAATTAGAGGGTAACTGAACTTGAAAACTCTAAATGAAGACCGAAGCAAAAAGTGGTCTCAAAAAAACAACATGGGACAACCATTTATTTATTTCAAAGAATCTTTTGTTTGCTTTTTATGTATTTATTTTTTTCTTACTTTCTTGAAACTGTTTACACACATAGAAAAAAGCAATTTGAACAGCATAATGTAAAGTAAACCTAACATTTATATTTGAATTAACTTTAGGTAGGCATGTAGTGTCGATCCTTTACATAAAACAGACGTGTGTTTCCAATCTTCAATAAGCAGCCACTAAACTATAAACTTTTTAAAACTAGTTTTAAAAAAATGCATAAAGGATAATATGCAAGAATATGTTTGCACTACTGCTTTCATACAGCATGTAGTCGATATTGTATGTACATACCGGTACATTATTAGTCATCAAAATTAAGATGCACATTAGGCGTATAATGCTCATTAAAATGTTTTGTAAGTGAAGGAGTACATCAGTGGTGGAAATGGTCATTGCTACAATAATTAACGGGGGAAAAAATTAAATTATACCTATTTTTTTTATATCCTACAGTGCCTCTTCTTTGAAAAGTTGCCAAAATTCTCAAGAAAATAAACTGCTTCATTTCAGACCTGTGATTCAAGATATTTCAAATATCACCATTTTATAGCCCACCATTATTAAGAAACATTTATTTATATGGATAAACTTCCGAAAAATCATCTGTTAATGTTAGATGTTCAATTTTTAAAGTTACAGACTGTTTATTTATTTTAAACTTGTATTTCTTTGATTTTATTTCTAAATGTGGTTTTAAATTGGAGGTCATTTTGTCACATGGTACTTCCTTAAAGGTCTTGGTATCGAGTTAGAGGGGTCACGTTACGAGGGTGAGCTCAGTGTTAAAAGATTGTTGGTTAGTTGGTTTGATAAAGTGGTCTTGAATTATAGGGGCTTTCTCGAATTGGAGGGCGGACTGTATTAAAGTTGCATCCACGTACATCTGATCCAAACCGAAATTCGGACCGCGTTTTCAAAGCGCTGAACGCCTCCGTCCCTATTCTTACACATTGATTCGACTTTCTGATTGTTTTTGTAGACCTTCCAAACCGAAAATTGGAATTTGGTGTGAATACACCTTTTAGTCAAGATAGTAGGATTTGTGAAAGCGGTTTGGCGCAGCGGGCACGGTTTGATTTCCCACCCTCGAGGTCGGGGTTTCCCTCACTGTGCATTTCTTTTGTGTCCTTAGGCAAGACACTTTATCTGCATTGCTTCTCTTCACCCAGGAGTATAATGGGAACCTGGTGGGGTTACCTGCTCCTGCGCTGATTAACAGCAGCAACACTTAGCATGTGGACCCAATGACCGGGAAAAAGAACTGCGCTTTATAACCACAAGGAAGAGTCGCATTATAAATGACCGTACCAGTACCAATACCAATAGGATTTATGAATTTTAAAGTGTTTTTAATCTATTTAATAGTACTTAATACAATATTTTAACTTGCTGTTAAGTGTATTTTAAACCATTTGACATTGTTAGACCACATTAAAATGTTTCAAATGTATTACCAGACTCCAAGACACATCGTATTTTAATGTTGGACCGAATAAAGTATAAAATTAAACATCTTCTAGTCAAATGGAATATTCTATAATAGCCTACCTCAAACATTGCTTATTTAACAACGCTAGCCAAGGAGGTAAATGTGGATCAATAATATTTATCCAGTTATCGTGTTTTAACATCAAAAGTTCCTACGTCTCGAAGTCAATTATATTAATTGTAGAGAAATACAAAAGACTAATGATTTTCATGATTTTATGATTGTACTGGATTGGACATACAGTAATGCCAATTCATAATTTTAATGACGTCAATATTAATCCTGATATTGAAGTTAATTCAACTAGCGCCCGCTATTGACATTGCAATACGTGACTAGCTGATGGATGATACTGTAGTATGTATTAAATTTGTATTCTGATTGGATGACGTTAATAGCAGTCATAACGTTTACGTACGATTTAATGAATAATAGCAGTTGTTAGAAGGCTTTGGTGCTTGCAAACAAGCAGGTATAACAACACAACAGGCCTTCAGTTAGGCTATCAACATGAAATGTGCCCAAAAGCCCAAAACTAACAAGATTTAGCCGGGCATATGTGAAAATAAACTTTTGCATATTGATATGCAGTGGTAGCGCAAGGATTATCTCCTAACGGAGGTAAGGGTCCCCGAAAGAGTGGGGGAAGCCGTCTCCGCAAAAGACAGAAAAGTGGTCGTGGCCGGACGTCGCTCAAAATCTTTTGAAAATATTCCAGAGGGAGAATACCCCCAAAAGTATGACAATTTAGGATTAAGATTTATTTAATCGATTTTATAGTCTACAATTATGTAATAAAAAATACATATAATTTGTTTCTTTTTTCCCCGACAAATAATGTTTTTTCTCCCCGACGGGGGAGCAAAGCCTCCCCGATGGAGGGGTTGTATCCCCCTGTAGCGCCGCCACTGTGGATATGATGACATACTATAATAGGCCTACGGTTAGAAAGTATGAACAGCTTGTGATTAAGCATGCATTAAAATAGTTAATTCTCGTACAACAGATAAATCAAGTAGATAAAACATATGTTTGTGGTCCCCAGAGGCTGTTTTTTTTTTTATATACCTAAAGCCCTTTCCCCCTTATTTCTTTTATAGACCTAGTACTGTATACGATATCGCGGATTAATTTCCTTCAAGCGTAAATGAAAGAGCAATATCCCAATGCTGTTAGTAGTACTTTATACAGTAAAAGGGACCCCTTTAGAATAAAAGTCTTGGTAACGTGGGATTCTTTATATGTTTAACTTAAGAACATATATACCAGTCAGTGTGAAAGAAAATGGGACGCACACACGACAAGTAAAGTGCACAGGTCACAATCACAATAACATGTAAACAAGATGATCGTTTATAAGATCAAACTAAACATGATTTGGGTGTTGCCATGGTTATTAACTTATAAATTGAGTCAGCTGGACTTGAAAACACCATGGATTTGAAGCTATATTGGTTCTCGTGCTTGGTAGAATATTCGGAGTTTTGTTAAAACAGCTGATTCAAGAAAAGCAAACCGTTACCTGCTGCCCAGGATGGATCAAATTATCTCTAGCTCATATCTCGAGAGATAAAAGTTTATTTAATTTGAAATCCCGATAAAATGGTGTTGTGGAATTTGCCCAACAAAGTGCTTTCCAGTATATTTATGAAAACGTTACTTAAAATGTGTTATTGAACAATATACATCTCTTGCAATATAACCGTCATCATCATCACTATCTTCACCATCACCACCGACCATCATCATTTATTAAAATGTTATTTATCGTCATTATTTTTATAATTATGATTATTAAATAGGCCTATTATAAGGAAACGCACCAACAGCGCACTGCAAAAGTGCTCTCGAAGAGGCGCTCCTCCGTTGTTCCTATATTTTATCACTGGCAAAATACGTGACATCTTCATGAAACAAGTTATCATTTTTATAATTGTTACTCTAATATATTAGGTAGTTGATTGCTAACAATTTTGAAATATGATATTCCGTACCTGACTTCTAGTGTCGGTCTTTGATAGTGACAATGACCGATTACATAATTGACATAGTAAATTATAATTTAGGTTATTTATCGTCATTATTTTTATAATTATGATTATTAAATAGGCCTATTATAAGGAAACGCACCAACAGCGCACTGCCAAAGTGCTCTCGAAGAGGCGCTCCTCTGTTGTTCCTATATTTTATCACTGGCAAAATACGTGACATCTTCATGAAACAAGTTATCATTTTTATAATTGTTACTCTAATATATTAGGTAGTTGATTGCTAACAATTTTGAAATATGATATTCCGTACCTGACTTCTAGAGTCGGTCTTTGATAGTGACAATGACCGATTACATAATTGACATAGTAAATTATAATTTAGATATAGATGTGCTGGTGATTCTTGTGTCACTAATAACTATATCGCTATAATCATAATTTTACATTGTTGTTGTTATTTTTGTTTATTTTTATTTATTTAATTATTATTTTTTTTAGTGTCGTTGATTATGTTACTGTTGTTATGTATGTTGCTGTTGTTGTTGCTGGTTGCTTTTATGGTTATCATTATTACTCTACATTATAGTTCATGAGGATGTAATGATAGCTCCCTAGATAGTCACATAAAATTATTTCAGTAGGCCCCAGGCCACCAAAATGTACTCGTGTTGGAACCCCATGAACCAATCGATAAGAAAAAGACAAAGAAGGATAAGAATATTTATTAAGCAAAAAAAAAATATAATAATAATAATAATGTATACCGTAGTGTACAGATACAGTGTATAAATAGGAAGGACAACAACTAATAATGCAGATAATATCAGAATCAAAAATAAAGAATCAGACCGACGCCTGATAAAATATATAACCAATTCTGAGTTTATACAGCTGAGTGATGTTAGTATTAATGATAAATTCAATGTTGTGTCAACTCACGCAATTCCATGAGAGTTTGAATACTGACCACGAGAAAGATCTTTTAGAAACTCTGAGGTATACGATTGACACAGCTTGGCCGCATAGATTGTCTTTAGACCTTTAAGAAATTGTTCACTACTAGTTTTCAGCTTTTAATCTCGTACTATTTCAACAGCCAAAAAGAAGAGTAATTTCGTTCTACTTTCTCCTCGGCTGAGTTGTGCACACACAAGCGCTATCTCAAAGACAACAGCCACTTAGAAATATGGGAATTAGAAAAAAAGATGCAATTTGCAAAATATTAATGAAGAACATTTGCCGTATAAGGACGATTTGCACTTTAAGTGACGTTGAAATTAGACAAACGTTATGAGTATAATGTGGCTTAGGCTGCTGCCGGCTTCTCAATACACGGTCCGATGGGACAATCAGGCATATCTGACCCACTTGTGTAAAAGTAATAAACTATATACAATGCTACAGATATGGGAATATTTAACTACGTCAAAATGTAGATCTATATTTTCTAAAAGATGTGTTTAAAAATTATGGTACGTTAACCCAAGATATAAACGTAGTATCTTAATGTTTCTGAAACAGTAATCGGATCGTTGTACTCGTTTATTTTTTACATCGTAGGCCTATATCCAAAATATAGATGAAAATTATCGTAATTTGTGCGGTTGTCCAATGCTCGTACTGCGCATTTATGAGTACGCGCTAGTTTACGTTTTTTTGTCGACCTCAAGATTGGAAGCACTCCTGCAACGGCTGCACTCTTACACAGATACGCTTAAGTTTCTGCTGAAATAAACCCAATCACTAACCGTACATTCCGATCCTTGTCATATTTATCTGTTAGATAGTACACAAGACATCTGATTTAGCGGAGTCGAATTAGTTAATTAGGATAAAATAACTGCGTTAAATGGGAAACTAGTGGTAGATTAACGAGAAACATCTATTAGGCATAGCTAACTGCTCACCTAGGATTATTTTAATGACATGTCCGGCGAAACTAGCAGAAACTAAATATAAATGCGTAATTTAATTCATTCAACCCCTTCCGTATTTATCTTCAAGCATTATAGATATTGTCCCCCAGTGTGCTGTTCAACAACGGAGAAAGAAGGTTCAACGTACAGTGGAATTGTGCGTTGTGCCGAAGGCCATATGCAAGAGTTCAATGCTATTCGTTTTAGTGGAACTCTCCCCCCGCCCTCTCTCTCTCTCTTGGTGTGTGTGTCGGGGGGGGGGGGTGTAGGATGTGTGTTTTTCTATGCTTTTCAAGCCCAGATTCTATTTTAAAATCCTGCAACAACACAGAATATTTTCTTACGCCAAATGTATTATTGTAGAGCAGCTAAAAGGCTGATGGTGAGTCGCTATTTTGGATGTGAATAAAATAAATAATAAACCTTACCAGAAACACCGGAAATGTGTTTGAATGGTGTTTCTTTTACCAACAATTAAGACTCAAATTCTGTCGTCAGAATCAATAATAATAATAATAATATTAATAATAATAATAATAATAATAATTATTATTATTATTATTATTATTATTATTATTATTATTATTATTATAATGATAATAATAATAATAATAATAATAACAATAATTAATAATAATAATTTGTAGACGATTAGCCTACTTCTGTAAAATATTATTTGAAAATGTTTAGGCAGATGCCATTTAACTTGTATACTTTAGTAAATTTATCAAAAATAAACAAAAAAACAAAAACAAAAACAGAAATACAAAAGCGAATCAGATTTTGGTAGGCCTAAGCTTCCATCAAACCAGACCCACTGAATGTTAATACGCGCACTTGCGTCAACGCGGCGTGCCCTGGGGTGATTAAAAAATATAAATTATAATATACTGTACTCACAAAGGAACCTTAAAGCATGTAGGATATATATTAGCTTAACGGAAGAAGCATCGATTGATCACGTATATAGAAATGTTGTTTGTGTAATGTATCATACCATTATTCTTGAGTTTATGATTTATTACAATTGTTTATAATGTAAATTATTTAAGTTTTACTATAATATAATATTTATTTTTATTTAAAAAAAAGGAACAATTTACATTTTATAAAAACAACAAATCATTTCAATACCCAAAAGAAAAGATTGACAATAAGACAAATGGATAACAGAGGATAATCCTTTAAACTGGTAAGCTTGTTGTAGCCGCTCAATATTTCTTTCCATATTCTTATTTCTTCCTCTTCCATATGTTCGTTAAATTTAATTTATTTTACTAAATACATATTACGAATTGATACAATTGTATACTCTGTTAATACGTTTTAATCTTCCTATATCCAAAGCCGAAGTTAGCTGTTCTCGTGCCAATCTAGGCCATTTTAGGTGGACTTTCTTCATAAAGGCTTCTACGAATGGATGATTTGTGGAGCAGGAAATCAAGTTGTCCCTCCCCAGTACGCCTGATTATAAATCGACGGGAAATCAACCGATAGTTAAAAGATACAGAAAAATACAGGTAATTAAGCATTAACAAACAATAGAAGAATACCGTAAAACCTCGAGTAGAAGCCCCTGGGCATCTTTTTGTTTTTGCGGCGTTTGGATGGGCTTCTTTTCGAGATGGACTTCGTTTGTAGGCTATTTTAAAAATTAAAGAAAGTGGGAGGCTTCTTTTCAAAATGAATTCTGTAAATTTTCGGAATTACTACTATAAATCAATAAATAGGACAACTAGTGTAGCATCAGTGTTTATCATGGAGTGTATTAACCGGCATTAAATCACCTGAGTTACCGTATAAAGAAGCTTGTATTTAATATATTTTGTTTGTTTCAAATTCATGTACAGTGTATGCTGTACTAACTCAGAAAGAAGCTCAAGCTACATTAAAAAGAAAGCCATTGGCTTCTTTTCTAGATGAGTCTACTTTTTTTTTTTTGCAAAATAAAGAGGGGGCTTCAATTCGAGATGGGATTCTTCTTGAGATTAAGCCCATTGAGCTTCTATTTGAGGTTTTAGAGTATTGCAATTTTTTTTAAATGTACAAAATTTTAAACTAAAAATAAAATATTGAAAATAAAAAGAAATATAATTATTACATATTTTTAAATATTTATTATCATAAATGACCAAATCTTTTTTATATACAATTTCTGCTCTTCGAAATTAAAGAAGAGTGCTTTTCACAATTCTTAGCATTCATTGCTTGGTCGTCTTCTCTTTTATGTTTCTTTATATATATGTATATATATCATATAAAAATACAAATGGATAAAATGTAAGAAAATTGTACCATAATTACTCTATAACAATAGCAAGTAGGTTGATGAGTTGAGTTTTTAATGCTGTTTTAATCGACGGCAGTAATATAATCTAGTCAAGAATCTCGTCAACCGTTATTACTGAATCAATTTTGATTTTTTAAAGAAATACAATCCAGTAATTTGAGCAGTACGGTACTACATCACACACTTAGGAAAGTAGCCACACCACAATGCTATATTGAAACGTGACTTACTGCGACTTTTGTCATGGGCAGCGATTGGCTGTCATTTTACGCCTGGACGAATGTGTATAATACAAACTCGGTCTGCAGCCATACTTTAAACGCAAATTCAGAAGGAATGACGCAAAACCGGTGACTGCAAGAATTGTCATGTGAGCGTAGCCTAATGTGCGCCTGTAAAGTTCGGTTCACACTATCCAATCGCAGACGCAAGATTGACGCGTGTAGCGTAACGTGTGTTTGAAAGGTTAGGTTAGTACTAGAAACGCAAATCTGTGTCAACCCAACTTTTATATGTTTGCATTTCAATTGTTTCTCACACTGAAAACGGACAGCGATGACTGTGGTAGACGTAGCATTTATATATATATATATAT
>NW_022722325.1:510696-515249 GCF_011630105.1 Anneissia japonica | reverse complement strand
ATATATATGATATGGCTAGCTATTTGAATATTGTGAAGTTAATAATCATAATTTTTTTGGTATAGTAAATTATAAATAATATGCCAACCATTACAACTTTAAATATTACTATTATTTAAATAGTCGTAACATGCTTTATTTACAATTCAGGAAAAAGACTACTTAAATATTATCGATTTATAGGTACTGATTTATAGAGCCTTAGTCCGGGTCCCGAAATTTAAAAAAATATTATGGTAGGGTTCACGGGGAGAGTTTTTATAGCTCGATATGGCCACAATTGTACTGTTAGACATCAATATTAGGTGTTGGCAATCAAAATAACGTCATTTAGATAGGGGATTTATTTTTTATCCAACGACCTCGTCGCGGCGTCGGACGACAGGGGTCCAGGCCTGTCCGACGGTGAAAGGGGAACCCCTACTCTCCCGCTGGCACCACTACTGCTTTAGATCTCGTCGAAGCAATAAGTAGGACTACACCTCTTGACTACATGCTGAAAATGCTGAAACATTACAGAGCATGCATATTTACAAGCAAACCAACTTGCAGGTCTGTCCGCAGCTGCGTTACATCATTTTCTCGCACAAAAATTGGCTGGGACGAATTTCTGGCCCCGAGCAAAGCTGCGTAGGCCTGTGCGACAAATACACGTTTATTTTTATGATACACTTATAAAATCGTCTGTTCTGGTGAATGCTGGCGTATGCGTAGTGGTGTTGCTTGCGTTTGCGTGGAGAAGATACGTCAAAATAGCTCTAGTGTGGAACCAAACGTAAGAAGTTCTCACTGATATTTTAAACTTGGTTTGATTTACGTACGTTACGAAAACGCGTGGCAGGGCTTCCGCACCACCGCAAGCAGCATTTTATTTTCGAATTAAATTACGCGTAGGCCTACCACAACCATTGTGCCGAGCCATGAGAGCAACCACACGCTCTGAACCCTCTTATTCTTTGCACTAGAGGGAGAATATGAGACAAAAATGGAACTATGTTTATGTGGCAAACCTTACGGTCACGTGTGCACCTCCCTGTGTGAACCTAGCGTTAAGAGTTACAGTGGGCGTAGAATTTAAACCCGAGAGCGCACTCAATCGCATATTACTTTTCTTTAGTGCGATCTGAATATTTGTATCATTATTGTTTCTCTCTTTTCCTTCGAAGTCATCACGCATCATTGCCATCATTCACATTATCGCCTTTAGGCCTACGTCTGAAGGCTCGCGCGTCTTATATTTTGATCAACGGAATGCTGGAGGCTAAGTCATAACTCTTCAATTTTCTCGTTGACATTAATGCAATAACACATTGAAGGAAATAGGCCTATTTAGAAAGCCTCTAATTGACGGTCTGTATTACCCATAGACACCAGTTACCTGGTTCCACTTTGTACCTGTAATCAATACAACATTACAAGTGATTTTACAATTAGTACTTTCGTACTTTATTGTGGACTCTGATTGGTCAGTTTGTAGCAGAACATGCGCACTGATTTCCATACACACTACCGGTTGATTGCTCTGAAATGCTACGTTCGGAAGATCAACTGTTATTAGCCTTTGCAGAGTCACTGCAAGAAGCCGACTTACTACCGCTTAGCTCAAGAGAGGAGCGTTTTAACTTGCTGTTTGGTGTCTAATCGGGAAACACATTCGACTGATTGACTGATAAAAATTCATTGAGCTTTTACCATGCCAAGTAAGTCAACTTTTTTTTACTTTAATAAAAATTACTATTAGGTCTTATAAAATAATATAATAATAATAAATCAGGAAAATTTCTAATTCATAGAGACTTAATACATTCATGTTATTCTCTTCATTACTACTGTAATCATCAGCATCATCATCATCATCAACATCATCATCATCATCATCATCACCACCACCATCATCATCGTCGTCGTCGTCGTCGTCGTCGTCAACAGCATCACCTTTAATCATTTTCGAGAAAAAAAATAATCATGTGACTACGCGTAGTAGCGTAAACATAGAGGAATGAGGCCTTTGGTCAATGCTTGTTTTAGCCTACCAACCTGGGGGTGGGACTGCGTATGGGGCCGATTGGATGCGGGGAAACCCCAGTCCACTCTGGCGTTAATTTACTTGAAGGGCGTATATGTATGCTTTATATTACATTCTGCTCATTAAGTGGCCTCGCTCGGCCGAAGTGGGGTCCACGGCCTTGACAAAAAAGCCGAATAATATCCCGGGCCCGTTAGGTAATGGCTTCCTCCATGGCTTAGCCAGCGAGAGTTCAAATTGTGTAAAGAAATAATTCATGTGTTTATCGCGTGTTACAGATACCAGAACGTAAACTTTCTAGTTCTCTTAAATTATATTTATAGCCGGTCAAACTCTTGAATGTATTAGTTGTTTTTGAAGGTTTGTTGTCCTTTATTTATTATGCCATTAAAATGTTAGGTTACTGCTTTGGTGGTCAGCATGTACCCAGTGAAGATACTCAAGAAATGACATTTGGCTGCTGCTTGGTAGGGGTACCCCTTTCGCTCCATTCTGGGTACAATGACTTCGTAACTCTATTGTTTTTACGGTGATTTTGCGTGTTTCCTAAAAAATAAATCACATCCCCCAGGTAACCTGTCGATCAATTAATTTCCTTATTGGTAACTTTTTAAACAATTGTATGTAAATGTTTTTTAGTGGATTTTAGCAAGAGGTAAATTATTTACTCAGGTGGTGCCTATTTAATGATAAATGTAAAAATAGTCGATTATTGCTAACGATCCCAACTGTCTAATGAATTATCATAATTATTATTAAATACTTTAATAATCTATTTTTCTTTTGATGAAGTATCAAAAATTTTGTATAAAAACGGATTTTGTTTTGTAATATCAAACCCTGCTAAATCTTAGAGCTAGTGCATAGACTGCAGTCTACTGTAGCATTATATTGAATCAACAACAAGTTCGGTACATGATCTACGTGCCTACTACCTTTTTTTTGTTCGCACATGCTCTAATCAATCCTCCTTCATACTATGTCTTAAATATTACATACAATTTGCTTGACTCTTAATAGTTTGTTTATTTGTTTGTTTGTTTGTTTTTGTTTTTGTTTTTTTGCGAATAAACACAGAGTTTTATAACTACAGTAAATCATATATTTTCGGATAATAATTTTTGGAACATTTCCACAAAAACTGATTCACAATCGATTGCGATTTTAAAGAAAGGCCAAAGTGTGTCTTTAACAACTAATACAGTACACATATCCTTGTATTTAAATACAAGGATATGTGTATTTTATCAACTAATACAGTACACATATCCTTGTATTTAAATACAAAGATATGTGTACTGTATCAACTAATACAGTACACATATCCTTGTATTTAAATAATTGGTGCTTTCTCAATTAATGTAATAATGAATTATTGTTTAAAAAGTCGAGATTTTCGTATTTGTAACACGGATAGATAAAAGGTACTCAATTCAAAGTTGTTTAGTCTGAAATGTTTCCTATCTAAGTTTACCTCGTTTGTTTTACAGTATCAATAATATTAGAAATAAATACAAGTATCTTCACCAACTCTGTTAAAATGTTTGTTTGAAGATTGCTAATGCCTATTTATATATACACGATGACCTTTGTGACGGAACAGGCCCGTAGAACATACTGTACATTAATACTGTACCGTACTGTGAACTACGGTACTGTGTTAACACGTTAAGACGTCATGTGTACTTTAATTCGGTTGAAAAGGCAATAACACATGGTAGGCCTAATACTCAGTAATCTAAGCTTAGCAAGGGTAAATCCACCAAATGTGTGCATTTTATCCGGGTTGTTTTATATATTTTGTTTTAGTTTCGGAAACTTGGGAGATAACCGTTTATTCCATCTCTTCCCCTACTTTGTGTATGTGAATCCACTGTGTCAATATTTATAACCGTTATCCAGCCTGTATCCTATGTGAATGTTCACTGGAATATTAATCTGCGCTTGCGCATTTCTGCATTTTGCGTCTCATGAAACGCGTTAAAGTATACCCAGTGGACACTTTCCCAACAGCACACGCTGAGTCCAAAAGCCGAAAAGCTCTTGCTTAATTTTGGCATTAACCTGCTACAGCGGATAAGAACGAAATTCACGTGTTATGTAAAAGCATACCCTAATAACTAATCATAAACCTATGTATATGCATGATTGGGCTATAATACCTTGTTAGAATATATTTTGTAGCAATTATTACCACAAATTTAATATATTATATATAGGCCTATATATGTATATATATTTAAAAAATATATATATATATATATAATAAATAAATATATATATATATATGTGTTATATATATATATATTTATTTTTTTCTACACAATCATTCAAGAACAACCAAACAAACCACATATTTCGGATAAGGCAATCAATTAATTTCCTCACCAAAAATGTAATTTATCTCATATATTTTAATATTTGTGGTAAACAATATGTCGGAGAAACAAAAAACACTCTCCGTATGAGAATGACACAACACAGATCAGCTATCAGAACATCTAAGCTTGATCAACCAGTAGCCGAA
>NW_022722325.1:499850-510645 GCF_011630105.1 Anneissia japonica | reverse complement strand
TATATATTCTGCAATACATTTTTCCAATCGGATTCGTTATTTCGAAAACGTGTATTTAAAATAATTATGATAATGATAGTAATAGGCATAAAAAATATTCAGTTATACACGTTAAAAGTGCATGAATATAGGCTTATGAATACATACCAGTATACTACTTGGGAATTCAAACCCAAAATCCATAGCCAGTTATTCATTCAGTTGCCAATTATTATAAACTATTGACCAATAATACCCAAAGTCTAATAGTAGGCCATAGTAGTTTAGTATTATTCAGCCAGGTGTCAATTAGGCTTAGTATACGATGACCAATAACACCTATAGACTATAGTATTCCATTCGGAATGTTTGGTACTAGCCAGCTAGGTGTCAATTGTATAAATTATACCACTAACTTACTTGTTGAACCTCAGCTATAACGAAACTCATTCATCAATCATTCGTTCATTTATTCATCAATTATTTCATTATTCATTCTTTATTGCAACTGTCGAGACAGAAATGCTATATTAAAACATATGTAATATTATATTTAACATTTTGACACTCACAACGCATTAAAGAAAACAATTACACATTCAACTTTTGGTTATTAATTTACACTGAATGAATTAAATATAGGTCTATGCAAATATAGGAATACTTCGTTGTGTGACGTCATTTAGTATTTCATTTTGTACGTACAATTTACAATACCTTAGTAATATATTCGTATTACTAAACCTCAACGTAATTTATACGTAGCTGTCACGATAGTTACATAATTTATGTAAGAGAAGTCGCGATATTTTGTTTAATCTTTTAGTCTTTTAGTAGTTTAAACTTTTAGTAATTAATTTAATATATGCATACATTTGTTGCGTCATATCATCTTTCAGCAATTCATTTTGTCACAAAATTTACGATACCTAAAGTAATACGTTCGTATCACTAAACTTATACGTAATGTATACGTAACAGCCACGATAGTTACATAATTTATATGTAAGAGGAGTCGCGATATTTTGTTTAATCTTTTAGTAGATATTTTGAGCGAATACGTGTTTGACATTCACTAAATGATATACTGCTAAAGAGACCATATAAACTGTAGCAATTCGATTGAGAATGGATTTGAAAGTTAACTTCTTAAATGGGCTGATAATAAATAGTGTTTAAGTACTAGGAATATAAACATGTATGAATTTATGATCCAAAGCGCAAGTCACTGGTGAACAAAGAAGGTGTGTTTGAACCATGGCTTAAGGACTAGCAGTGGTGGAGTCTGAAAACCTCCTTACAATTAATTAAAACACTATCAGTGAGACACTTAAGGTGCATTTACGAATCATAATTTTCCGATGGGAAAGCCTAACGAAGGAATCAGAAAATATGATGAGCGGGTAAGAAAGGACGCTGGCGTTTCAGCGCATCAGAAACGCGGTCCAAATTTCGGTTCGGATCCGATTTGAATTCAGCATTATCCGGCACCAAAACAATTCAGTTTTTGCAGTTTGCTGATATGTTTTTTACTACTAAATCCTTAAATTGATTATGAGTTCATTTGGATCTTGATGTGGATAATAAATTAAATTGGTAAAACTCGTTTTGGAGCATTAGACCAATTGTGTCCGAGTCAGTCTTTCTGGTTGCCATGAAAATGAAAAAAATGTAATTAATATAATGAGGAATAAAAACCACTTCGAGCACTGTTATTATTTATTTATATTGTATATCTGATATTTATTGTCACAATATGTAGCAAATGTTAATTTGTTAGTTTTTAAGCTCACACGAACATGATATTTGTAAAATTAATGTAAACTATTTAGGTGGATACAGTCGTATTTAACTCCAGTTCACCCGGCCGCGCTCCTCTGCTGGAGGTGTTATTGCCATGCAATTTTCTTTTAATGTTCTGAGACCGTAGTGTTCATTTTGGTTTTCCTATTTCTGTCAACGTTCAGACTCAAGTGGTCCATATCATACATATATATCTCATATATATATATAGATATATATATATATTCCATAATTTCTTACCTAATTTGGATACATTCAGTATGTGTTTGACCACACAAGATACCAGTTTGATGTCAGAAAGTGTTAATTCGCAAAATAAAATAGTAAATATATTTTATGATAAATGTTGATGGAATTACCTTTCGTAGAACGGTGATTTTGTGGAATGGTGAAAGTCCGACGTAAAGAGCAGTGAAACGTGCATAGAATCAGAGATTAAACGAGCGGAAAAATTAAGACACATGATCCAATTTTTCACTCGAGGTTCTGTGAATGATATTATCTGAAATGTGACAGGAATACTTGTTTGAAACTTGAATGATTTACTTATATTTACATCTTGGAGTCGGAAGCGCTCCAGTAGGCCAGGCGCCCGCTGGTCGATACTGGGCTGAGATAACATTATGTATATAATTATGTATACTATCTTTTTCAATTATTATACGTTTTTTGTAAACATCAGTTTTCTTCAGAGGCCGAATTACCGAGTGTGCATGAAAGGGATTTCGGTCTCCCATGATCTAAGTCTCATGTAAATATGTTACTAAATTTTTGCCTCCCGGGAGGGAAACAGACAACTCAGTCCCGGGGCTGAATTTTTTCCCCTAACTTAGGAAATTCGACTTGGAGAATGCTGAATTAACTTGTTTGTTGCGTACGTGTGAATGACAACCTTACTGGTGGGAGGGGGAGGGTCAGAACTCCAGTGACACCAGTATTATGTCAAAATAAAAGGATTACCACCAGAGTTATAAAACATTTCAATGCACTCAGGCACACATCTGAGAGTGTTAGATCACAAAACAGCTGTAAACCTATTCTAGTCATTATTAACATTGACATCAACCAAACATGATATTGGTTGACGATGAATACTGTAAAGTGATGTTTATTATAAAAGGTGGGGTTTCTTTCAAAATAACTCTTGTTGTTGATGAACTAGAAATGTTAATAATTCCAAGAATATAAAAACAAACTGAGCATGCGACAGAAATCATTATTTCTTTCATTATATGAAAGTTATTCGGTTTTTGTTTTTGTTTTTGTTTTTGTTTTTTTAATTTGTTTTTTTTTTTTGGTTTTTTTTTTTGCATTTTTATTCCTACAAAGTCAAACATGTGTTTTAATAAAATAATTTGTTGATGAAACAGACATCCTTTTTTAATTATTCATGATTGCACGATCCAATAATTAATTCTTTATTAGAACATGATCAGGAATTCCTAATGTATTAATAAATAACGAAATATTGTTACGCTCTCTCTATCTGGAATGTGCATGATATTACACATGTTACATTACAGCATGTTTTTTTTTCTGTTTTGTTTTGTTTTTTGTTGTTTTTATTTGTTTTTTTGCATAGCCATTTTTTCCCTTTTTAAGTATGGAATAAGTGTGATAATACGCCTATTTGATTCCAGAGAAATTCTAGCATATTGGTTCAGTGTTTCTAACCACATGGTTGATCATGGGAATTTAAACTGAAATATTGTCAATGTTAAGGTAAGCCACTCCGAAAACCATTTCTAAAATCTATGATGGAGTTGAGGTTGGTCTGAAACCTTTTGCCTCTGTAGTCTGTTTATCTAACTTAAAACAATATGTGATCAATCTTAAAATTATCTAACGCATAAGGAACAGGGTTAGGGTAGCAAGAGCCCGTCGGCAATGGGAGCCAGTGTGAGAAAAGGCCGAGTGACAAAATGCCGGGTGGCATAAGGCCGTGTGACAACGGGCCTGAACCATAGAAACTAAAAAGACGTCTAACAGTGTCTCGCAACGTCCTCCTGAGTAAACTTGATTATAACTAAAGGTAGGCTGCTCGTTTATTTAAAGTTTAGGTCCACAGCGTTGTATTCAAAATGCAGTTGTTTTTGTTTTTTCAATTAGACTCAGGTACGACAGCTTTGAATAAATATATAATGACGCTAATAAACAATTACTGACATTTACAAAGTCAAATGTCAGTACATTTAATAGTTTCAATGACTTCTCGACAGACTAAGTAAAATCACATTATATCGACAAAACAGCGTTAAGAAAGCTCGCCCCGAGGAGCAGACGTGGGTAACAACGTGTAAGACAATTTCCAAAGATTTTTTCTCCTTTGATTGTCGTACTACATCTCATAATGAATTAGTATCTTCTATATTTGCAATACCAATTATAAAACTGTGTTCGCGTCAGAAAAACACAACATAACCGACACGTTGAGGAAGTGATGGGCTTTATAGAAAATTTGAACATGAAAAAACAGCATATTTTTTGTTATCAAGCGAATAGACATAGCATGCTTATTTGAACTTGTAGTGAATAAATCTAGTGAAGTCGACGAAAAAGAAATGTATTTTGTTTGTATTGCATAGCTAAGATAAAGAAGCCGAAATGAAAAAGGGAAAGCAAGATGAATCGTCAGTTGTCAGTAATGTCGGTAGTGTTGTTGTTGATGATGATGATAATATGGTGTCAGTATTGGTGACAATATCTATGGTAAGGTGAATACGATGACCATGGTCATGAAAATAAAGCTATATAATTAAGATGAATGGTGACGTTCATGACAAATGAGCTACGATTGGAAGAAGTAGAGACCACAGCAATGCCGGTGTCACGATAAATATGATAAGACTACGACGACGACGACGATGATGATGAAGAAGATGATAATGACTGAGACCATATATGATGATGATGATGATAATAATAATGAATCTTGAATACGGCGTAGCACAAATTAAATCTGTTGATGAAATATTGAATTTCAACTTTGTTAATCGAGAGTTATTCGGTATTCCTAGCATCGACGACGATGATGATGATGATGATGATGATGATAATGATGATGATGAGATGATAATGATGATGATGATGATGATGATGATGATGATGGTTATGATGATGATGAATCTTAAGAGCGGCCAACTCAAATAAAGCTATTGATGAAATGTTGAATTTCAAGTTGTTAATCGAGAGTTGCCTCGGTATTCCTATCATAGATATTGATGATGATGAAGATGATAATAATGATAGTGATGATAATGATGATGATGATAATGATAATGATAATAATAATAATAATAATAATAAATAATAATAATAAAAATAATAATAATAATAATGAAAACGATTAGGCATATGTGTTCTGATAGATTACAATGATGCGGACAATCAAAGCAAGGTTGTTCACCAAAGTAATTATTTAATGAGAGTTTCCACGTTAACAAAAGTGCACAGCAACTAGTATACCTGGCTCATATCAGAATGCTAAAGCACAGACATCAAAACCCTGATTTCTATTTATTTATTGATATTAGCGTTCTTAAGAGCGGCGTAACTCGAATAAGCTATTGATAAAAAATGTCGAATTTCAACTTGTTAATCGTGAGTTACGTCGGTATTCCTAGCATCAACAATAATTAATCCAATGTCCACACTTGTAGAATACGGAATTGAAGCCGATTGTTATTCTAAGATAAAACAGGATAGTACGAGGAACCGTAAGACCTCGCTTATAATTACGCAGTATATCTATTAACGCTCATGGATTCCTATTATGCACATGTGTACATTTGTGCAACTTAAGTTTACGTTAAAATGGAGATAAGGCCTACATACAAATGAACTATAACAAGCAAAAATAATTTGTAATAATACGCCTAAAATACTTTGTACTGTAGTACTCAGGTGAATCAACCTTAAACAGGGCGTCACGATGTGACGTTGCCGTAAACGTTTGGCTGACTCATCCCCATTGTTATCAACTTGATGGACGGTTTGCGTAAGTTTATGTTAAAGTTCGTTTACCAGATTAATACTGTTAAAAAATATAATTAAAATACCAGGTTATTTGAATATTATTGTTGTCATTAGACTTAAATGTAATCATATGATGATGAATTTCAAATGATAGCATTGCGTACTGACTGTACATTATCACACATTTGCGAGTTGTGTTGGCATGGAATATTCAAATACATGGAGATCAATAGAATAAAAAGGGGGAAAAACGAAACACTCACTGTAGGCCCACTGTATGAAAGATTGCAAAGGGTGCAATATTTTTCAAATTTTATTTGCATTATTTGTTTTGTATGATGTTCGAAAAAGCATATATTTCGTGAATCAAACCATTTTGCTATGATAATAGTTGACTTATCAATAATAATAATAATAATAATAATAATAATAATAATAATAATAATAATAATCATAATAATAATAATAATCATAATACTACTAATAATAATAATAAATGTAATAAATTACTATTATTATTTTTTATGGTAATATATGTTATTAATAATCATAATTAATAGGTTTCTAGGTAAGGTGTTACCGTTATCATCTGTTTCACTCTCATATCATATATCACACATTATTTCAGATATTTTTTTATGTCAATCGCTCATAAATCAATTGATTGATTGATTGATTGAAAGATTGATCGATTGATTGAAATATTGATTTGTTGAAAGATTGATTGATTGATTGATGATTGATTGATTGATTGATTGATTGATTGATTGATTGATTGAAAGATTGATTGGTTGGTTGAAAGATTGATTTAGTGATGGATAAATTGGTTGATTACTATAAATATGCTACAAATTACGGCTAAAAGTTTGTCAATACAACCAAATAAATTGCAAATTGCTGTAACTAAAGCATACGGTGCTTCATATGATTTATAATGGCGTATCTTTCTCAGCATAGCTTTACTTTTACTTATCATGCCATAATGACAATATTGCAATTTCTATACGTCGTTCACTGTTTTTGTCGGCTTTATACAGCTCAGACATACATTATCTCTGTAGAACTGTCTAACCAAATCGGCTAATCTTAGGCCTAGGCTTTCTGTTTTGACCGTGATCATATTCCGGAAATCGTCAGCTGTTTGGTGATGCGTCTGCGTCTTAACCGGAGCTTAACAAGGTGTTAAAGAATATTACCCACAAAACATTCGATTCGTTCACTTTCAAAGAACACAATTTCTATGAATGAAAATTCACTTAGAAAAAAATAGCTTACGCATTTTCTAGGAACTCATTGAACGTCTGTTATCTGAACCATAAAAGTCACTGACTCGATGGTTGGTTTTTTTACTACCTAGTTAGTTTTTTTTTCTTTTTTTATTTTATGATTTAATTATATTATTGATATTATTATTGATATTAACTATATTCAATGGCATTCAACTAAATTATTGTAAAAGTTCGTTTCGCATCATTTGTCAAAAGTTATACAGTCGATCATCCTACTCGGGGTTTTTTTTTTGTTATTTTTGTTTGTTTGTTTGTTTTTTGTTTTTGTTTTTTTGTTTTGTTTTGTTTTGTTTTGTTTATTGGGTATAGGAATGTTGCCCATCGATCCAGGTTTCTGTTTACTCATGGAGCAGTCATATCATAAAATAAAACATCGGGCACCGACGAATCTCCTCACTGTATGATTGCTTGATGATACGTGGTTTGTTTATTGTTGATGGCCGACAGTTTGAGCGGATCAACATTAAAAAAACGATCCGCTGCACGCGCCTCATCAGGCGACATCCTCTTTGGAATCGCCTCCGTCGACGCAGTGTGAACCCGATTTTAATTTCATACACTTCCGGCCATCTTCATCTAAAGTCGGGCTTTCACTGCACCTGAAGGTCGTCGGCCGACACGATTCAATGGAGAAGGCAACGCCACGACGCTCAACCGATCGTTTTAATGAAGATCCGTTCAGACGGCAGGCGACAATTAGCAAACAACTTCGCGACATCTAGCGCTCACATGGAGCAGAGTAAGATTCGTCGTCCGCCGGTAGTACGACCGTCGTACACCGTCGTACGACGCCGTGCGAGCCCGGCTTAACAGCAATTGCAACTGACTAGCAAATTACAAAAAATAATATACGCGATGATTAATTAATTGTTATCATACTGATCTTACATAGTGCGTAATGTCAAGGTTATTATATTAGCATTGTTATTGAAATTTGGAACACATAATGTGTATAACATACTTAGCTCCTGTGGATGTCTTTTGTAATATTGCAGCTAATCAGCGAACGGAATTCGAACAAAGTACACAACTTTTCTCAAGGGTGGGAGTGGAAAGATGCACAACGTGAATAAATTGATTTGCCAAAGGATACAAATTAAGTACCCCGTCTCAGTCTAAAAGGCTAAATATTTCAATATAAAGCCCGAAGCATATTAGCCCTGTGCCACATGATGTTATGTGATAGTCCTACTCATTAATAAGCAAAATGATAGAGATTGATTTATCAGAACATACTATACTTTATTTTAAAACAATAGTCGTGTAAGCCATTTAGTAGTGGATTGGCATATTATCTCTCAGTCGGTCACGAACCTATGTGCCTCTTGGTGTATGGTGCCGTTTTGTAAAGGATAAGATAATATTATACAGAATTTTTATAATTATGCGTGCTCAGAAACAGCACTGAATAGTCTCTAATACACATATCGTCGAAACAGTAACAGCGAAACTCATAACGCAACGGTAATTATGAATAGGCCTACCAGTCCAACCCTGACGTCATTCATCATTTCACCCTACGGAATAAAAGGAAGTGGGGGATATAATCAGAATCTTCATAACTAGACTAGGGCCCTTGGTTATTTCGCCATACCCTTCGTTATGTTTCCATTTAAATTAAATGAAATTTGACGAAATAAATGAAATCAAATGGAATGAAATTACTCTTTTTATTTACTTGATTTTATACAACTCAACGCACAGGAAATATATAATATACTTGACACATGAAGCGGCTGCATCACCTTAACCACTAAGCCACATTTATATTAATAATAGAGTATGCGCTCGATTCGCTTACTCTCTAGTGTGTGAACGTCGAGAATAATTTCGATTTAAAAAAAAAATATGACCACTAAAAGAAGATAGCTTGCATGGTTTTGAAAGCAGTTTCTTATCATTTCTCACAACATTAAAATATTTAGAAAACACTAAGATGAGATGAAACAGCAGTAGTGTTAATTGGTATAAGGGAATATTTTGTATACGTTGAAGGTTGCTCTTTTGGCGTTCCATATAAAACCACTCACAGAATGCGTAGATAGACCATGTTGCTCCAGTAAACGACACTTGACAGTAAACCGCAGAAATTAACATTGAATGCTGCTCTTTTTGTCGTTCCATTTAGGCCTAATACCATACACACGCAATGCGAAAATACACCAATTTGCTCCAGTAAACGACACGTGACAGTCCGTAATAGGCCTATTTTCCCCCTCAATTAAGACGAAATATGGAATTATGTTCAGTTCGTGAGCTGAAGACTTTGATGATCTATGTTGTTATAAGTTCTATACAGACCGGTACGTTTTGAATCCTCGACGTTACCTGACTGAGTGTTGGATTAGCCTACTGTGCCATAGCCTTTGAAATACGCGTAATTGTAATATATATTGGTAGTCTCAAAGGAATTATCATCCGCATGTTTTTTTTTACCATAGAAGCAGAAATATTGTTTTCATTACATCAAACTTTCGATGGTTTTGTTTTTGTATATTTCATTTTTTTTTGTATATTTCAGAGCCTACACAAGCGTTTAAGATGGAGGAAAATGTCGACGAGTCAATTAGTTATTATGAATATCCTGAAAATTATACCGTCCCTAGAAATTTCACAACCGATGATGTTCTAAAAATCATTCCGCTGACAATCATCTTTGTCATTTCTTTAATTGGGAATGTAACGATACTAGTGACATTATTCCGAAATCGGCAGCAGCGGAAATCACGTGTGAATTTATTGATTATGCATTTGTGTATCGCCGATTTATTCGTCACTCTGATCATCATACCGACGGAAGTTATTTACACATGCACGATCGTCTGGCACGGCGGGATGTATGGCTGTAAGATTTTGAAATATTTGTCTAACGTGGCTCTATATAGTAACTCTTTCATCGTCATTGTTATCAGCTTCGATCGTTACGCGGCGATTATTACGCCGTTGAGCGTGCAGAAGGCGGACAAGCGGTGCCGTATCATGCTGCAAATCGCTTGGATTTTGAGCTTTATCTTCAGCTTGCCGAACGTGAGTTTTGATTGGATGATAGTCATTCATTAGATACGCATGACGTACTGTTGTAATGGGGATCTGAAGACACAAACGGGTGAACTTAGTATTGGGGAAGTTGATTGACGGCAGGGACATGGAAGAAAATAGTACAAAAGCAATGATAATTATAATTGATGAATGACGATACTAGTACTAATAATAATAATAATAATAATAATAATGATGATGATGATGATGATGATGATGATGATGATGATGATGATGATGATGATGATGATGATGATGATGATGATGATAATAATAATAATAATAATAATAATAACTGCATAAGTGTTAAAAACAGATAAAATATTTTTTGTCACAGAACATGCATCACAATCATACCTTTTATCTAATTATATGCATACTTAAACATTATATGTATACAAATAAATCAATATATCTCTCACATTAAGATGTCAGAAATAACTACCTTTATTTATCTTTTAATTTGCAGTATTTCATATTTGAAAAGGAAGTGCTCATAATAGACGAATCCTACATGCGATGCGCCAGTAAGAGATTTGCCTTCAATCATCCACAATGGGTCCTTGTCCACCATTTTTCTGCTCTGGTGTTAAGTTATATAATCCCGTTATTAATTATTGTTTCGTGCTATGTAGGAATTGTCGTCAAAATCTACAAGAAAACATTTCAATCTAATCGTAAGTTGCTTTTTTTTTCTTCTTCTCAAAGAT
>NW_022722325.1:496817-499748 GCF_011630105.1 Anneissia japonica | reverse complement strand
AAGAGACAGATATATATATATATAATACTGATATTACTACTACGGCTACATACTACTAACAGGCCTTTCATATTAGGTCACCCTAAATGAGAGGGATCTCAGTTGGTAATTAACGATGATCGTATCGATACCAAGTGATAGGCCTATATTTAAAAGCACACTGCAATAATAAACTTAGCAAAATGTTTTTATCGGATGTAAAATCAGCCGTGGGACTTCGTGATCTAACTCTCACCTGTCAATTAATGCAACAACACTTCTCCGTTAGTTGCAGAATACCAGAAAACAAAATGAAAATGTTTTATGTATTTATATTTTGCATAACTGTATATAAACGTATATAAAATTATATCATTTCAGCTCATCCGAATGGTAAGAAAACCTATGTGACTCTTCGGCGCTCGGGAACCAACAACATACCAAAGGCACGCGTAAAAGCCGTCAAATTGACCGCCGCAATCGTTATAGCGTATATCATAAACTGGACACCATATTTCGTTGCGACTACTATAGTAACACTTCAAGGCAAATTAACTATGTCTTGGCTGTTCCAACAAACACTTTTTGCCTTCGCTGTTCTTAACACGTGCATGGACCCGCTTATCTACGGCTTGTTCAGCATCCGATTTTCGCGCGAATTCCGAAGGTGCTGTTGGTGCATGAGTGGCCGTGATGGTCGTCTAAAAATTAACGGTACGCAAAACACGATGCCAACAGCTATGACGACACGTGGAATGTCAGGAGGAAGCGAAATGTTGCAAATTGGTGAAACGTCACAGACTACGAGGACAGAAGAGGACTGAGAATAGACCTCAGTTTGGGTTGGACGCAATGATTAATATGTAAACAGTATTGACGGACCGGCTTTCATAAATTCATGACGTGTGTGTACATAGTTGTATATTATATAGAGTATTATTAGTAATTATTACAGTATGTTATATTTATAGCACACGTTTGTATATTAGTGCAATAATAATAGGCAACGGTAGCGCGTTGCAAAACATACGCAATCAAGTCACTACGGAGGTCAACCATAATTTGCATATTCCTTCAGATGTTGACGTCAAATAATTTCTTGAGTAGTAGAAATATTTAGCTTTAGGGGAGTGGTAATACAAGTCTCCAGGAGGTGGGCGTGCAATTTATAGATCCAATTATCACAGCCTGTTCATTGTATCTATAAATTGGTAAGACTGACAGAAGGTGGAACAATTCTTTGTCAACAAACATTCAATATTCTACCAGGTACCACGCCTATTAGATGGCGAGAGACACACGTAAAGTGCATTGCCCTATGAAACAAGCGTAATGCTCAGCCCTGGATTTGAATCTAGCTGTGTCGACTGCTCCCACTTGCCACTGGGAACGAACTGTTGTGTGTTGAAACGCGCACGTGTATATTGTATGCGCGGATAAATAGATGAATGACATAATGATGTGACTGCTTAAACTAGTTCGAAGAACGTTCCTCCTGCCCGTTCTGAAAATTTCATGAAACGGGATGAGGACGGGTTGAAACTTGCGATTTTGGCTTTTACTACGACACAATATAGTTTGAAGTAAGTGCATTACGATTGCAGACGGTTTGTAAAATGTTCGCACAACGTTTAGAACAGGAAGACGTTACGTTTAATGTCGTTTTTAGTCCGTTCTTAACAAATTCCAACCCGTCCTCAACCTTTTTAACCCCGTTCGCAGTAGGTTTCAATCCGCTCTAGGACGTTTCTACGTCCGTTCAAACCAGTACACTGCGTTCTCAGGCAGTTTTTAGCACGCTCAGAACTGGGATTTGGATCATCTTCCAGCTCGATCTGCTATATACGACCCCTATTTAGCCCGTTCTAATTTTTCTGTCTAAGAAAGCGCAGGACGGGGTGGAACGTAACAACATCGGTGTTGGATCGTACTCCTATTTCCCCCCCCCCCCCCCCCACCGTTCGCGTTTTTTACCCTTTCGTTCCATGTTCGCAGTACGGCAATTCCGTTTTACAGTGCGGCAATCTTGTTCGAAATACGGCCTTACCCAGTCCTATTATTGATTTTTAAACATGGTCGACGTTCTGGACCACCATTCCCGTCTTTGCCCGTATATACCGTTCGTACTAATATTGTATTCGGTGTCTACTACGTCCATTCCGTTCATATTCCGTTTGTCCGAATTCCACCCCGTTCTCGAGAACGTAGTGCGAACTAGTTCAGTGTGAAGGGGATATTAAACATCACCACGCACGAATTTCCATGAGCATTTTTCAAACATTGAACTTTACGACAATGGCTTGTAAATTTATGTGTAGGGCCTATGTTCTACTACGTAAGCACTTTAAAGCCGGGTATTCACTGCCGCCGACGGTCGTCCCGATTCTATGAAGAACGCAACGCCACGACGCGCTTGACGATCCGTTCAGACTGTCACCGACTAAGAGTAGACGGCGTCGCGCCGTCTAGCCCTAACAGGGAGCGGGGTTTGATTCGTCGTACGACGCCGTGAGTGTCCGGCTAAAGCAACTATTCTTTAGACGTTGTGGCCAAGAATTTAATCATGTTAGCACTGCAAATAATCATACGAACAATCGAAGATAATGTTTTATTAGTTCATAGAAAAAGGTTGTTTGACTTGTATATTTAAAAATGCTGTGAACAGTTTTGTCTACTAATTTCACACTGATGCCTATAGTGAAACAATAAAGTGTATTTATTGACTATCCAGTAACGAGTTAATGAACGGCTAGTAATATGTTGTGTCATTTTTATCTGTTAATTTTTAAACTAAATTTGAGATTTATTAACGAAAAGAAACATATTAATTTATGATTTACTCTCTGATTGTTGTTTATACATTCCCACTTTAGACTAATCGCTTATCAGTCTTCTATCTTCCTAAGACACAACCATCATTTCACTATTTCTGCAACATGCATATACATATAT